>NC_041709.1:14913514-15088514 GCF_900700375.1 Denticeps clupeoides | reverse complement strand
CCTGACCTCATTGACACTTATGAATGAAAAAATGACAGTGTGGCAAGGTGCTTTGCTCAGGGGGACCTCGGTGGCACCTTGGCGGTTTGGGATTTAAACCAGCAACCTTCTGATTATGGGTCCACTTCTTAACGCGCTAGGCCACCACTGCCCCATAAGGAAATGTAATTATCATTTGTCTGTAATTCTATTATGACACATGGTGACAATCACATGATGACAATCACACTGACTCTTTGCATGAAATGGTGGGCATCAGTTCTAATATTACACTTCCTATATCTGAATAACCAAATACACCAGCACTAAGCAGTAAAACTGTATGCAAATATACTCGACTCAACATCTCACTATCTGTCTCACTGCTGTCTTTTATGTCAAACTGTCTCTCCATGTTAATATGTATACATGAGAGTGTTATATATCTGTGTTTGTGTGAGTGTTGTGTACATTGAAGGATGAATAATCTCTTTCACACACAGGCACGAAAGCAGGTATAAGTCAGCTTCAGTCAGTCTGCCGGCCCCGTAATTTAGAGGTCAGAGGACAATTCATTCATCATACAGAATGCGTGCATTGCGTTGACAGTTTTAAGGAGTGGAGTCTTTTTTTTTTGGTTCCTTTTCCCCCCAAAAGTTAAACACCCAGAGGTAAACAAGGCAGTATCCAGTGATCAAAGCCATTTCCACAAGACAGCGACACGGAATAATGGAGGCCAATTACCATGTCAGATAGATTAAAGAGGAGGTCCCCTTTCTGAATTAGTCCATAATTAAGCTGTTAAAATCCCTTATCGCCGAATATATGATGTGCAACTAGAAATTTGTTATGCATGTCGGTATATCACATTATGATTTTTATTAAGGGTAATAGTCATAAAATGTTTATTATGTCATAACACACACACGTATTGAAACTCATACCAAAAGCATTTAACATTTTTTTCTTTTGGTTCTTTACTGACTGAAACTGCATGTGCTCCTACCTAACACACACACACACACACACACACAGAGAACTCTAGCCAAGATAAACATTTAATAATTTAGCATCTAAAAGTGTTGGATCTATTTTACATCATGACTTCACACAAACATGAATTACTCTTTCATGTCACAGATGAAAACCACAAATGTCCAAAAGGGTGTAGTCCTGGCAGAGATGCTCTGATCCATGCAAACATAGGGCAAACATGGTGGAAACGTGTCTCTTCTCTTGTCTTCCCTTCCCTTACCTGAGCTTCAAAGCTGTATGGAAGCCCTGGCTTGGGCACGGCCTCTATTTACATGTCTGGGGGAGTCTGGTTTGTCTTGCCGCTGACTGTGGTACCACCTCTGAAACGCAATGACTAAGGAGCTGAGTGAGTTACACCACCTCCCATTCTACCTGAAGACACTTAAAAACCATATCAATTTAAAGGATTGCTGCTGTGGATGGAGCAGCAGATAAAAAGAGGCGGATCAGACAGCCGTGTCTCACATTATGAGAACACCCACCAGCATGAGACAGGTCCCTCAGGAATCACTTTCTGTAATATTAGACATGTGTAAGGAGTGATGACAGACGTGAGTGCCTGTATATACCCATGTAACACCTTTATTGTATGCATACTGAGAAGCTCTGTGAGAAACAGGATGCTGCTAACGTCTACGTTCCCCGGTCACTTAGGCAAAGCCTCAGTCAGTCGCAGGGTGGAATTTCACTTCCGGATCAGTGTGAGAAGCCAGGCTGATGCCCCCTCAACACAGAGAATCAGCGGACGGAGAGAAACGTGAGAGCGAGACGAGCGAAGAATACTAAATTCTGACCAACTCAACAGTAAACAGGTGAGACTGAGGGAAAGTAATAGACAGAGGAGACAGCAGAGGCACTTGCTGTCTCTATATAAATACACTCGAGTCTTAAGGTGGCAGAAATAACTCTCAACTCCGGCTGGGCCAAACAGCGGAAACACAAATGGAAACACAAAGGCGCTTTTATTAAAGGCAACGGCTCTGTTTCCGCTCTGCTCTGAGCCTGTGGTCTTCTTGATGTTTATTTAGGGACAGACCTGCGTGCCTGTTAACCTGTCAGGCTGCATTGCGGTTACCCTCAACACTGCATGACAGATCTTTTAAAAAAGTGCCGTCATGCTGCTCTTTTTGGCCAAACAAGTGTAACAAACAGTTGGTGTCCAAAATGTAGTGGCCAAAACACAGTCAGTAATGGCACATAAACATATATTGTTTTTAAGAGACAGAGTAGTTCATGTCCATACTGGGATTTATCTAGACAACACTGGCTCAACACACTGTCCCCTGTAATTCATGCCTTTTCATCACCAAGGTATTTCTTAAGCCACACAATGAAGCAGCATCCTGCACTGTACTGCATTACAAGTCTACATCGAATGGCAAAGAAAAGGAAAAAACAGTGCATAGACACTACCATGTATTCCATCAAAAGAAAATAGTCGTTCAGGACGATGTTGTTGTGGCCATTAATAAATTTTAAATGGCATTTTAATGGCCACAGTCAGGCACCAAGGAAGAAGGAGAGGAGGCCATTAACCTCACTGATCCCTACACCTGCTTCATCACACACACACACACACACACACACACACACACACACACACACACACAAAACAACTCACAGCTGACAAAGCCCCATGAGCCCATTCAGCATATACAGCCAGACAAACTGACTCACCACACACATTCACCCTCATGAGCACAAACCTCCCACACACAACAGCCACCCCGCCCCCACCCTCGCACACACAGATGTGTATTAAATCATGCCTGCACTCAAACACGCATTCATACAGCACGAACGACAACGCAGACAACATGGACTGGTGATACTAGCAGAACGGAACCCCGAAGTCCCACCTCAGGAGCGTGTTTCACGCCCTCACTCGTCTTCCTCCTTCGGCTGCTCCTGTTGGGATTCGCCACAGTGGATCGACTGGTCTGGTTGTCCGCTGTCACCCACAGCCCACTGCGTCTATCTCTGCATCCTTAGGGATGGGCATCCCTCGCCACTGGGGGGTAGGATGTTGGAACTCTGCCCTGGCAGGGGGCCAGTCTGATTTCACACACACACACACACACACACATACACACGCACACAAGATCCTTCATTAGACAAGAACCTTCATTAGGCAGGTACACTTAAGACCCGCTCTGAGGCCGAGGCCTGTGCTGAACATCTGTCTTCCCACAGGTTGCTGCTGTGTGATCACTGCTGAGCTGTGGTGCTTTCCGGACACAGCAGGACCTCCAGAGAATTGAGGCCAGAGTAACAGGATCAAATGAAAAACCATGAGGTGAGGTGAGAAACTGTAAGATGTTTTAATGAGGATTACAAATAATATACCAATTAAAAAGAATATATAGAATTTCAAAGGGAAGTAAAATACAGGCCCTGCCAAAGGACAAAAAAAAAACATTTTTGGGCAAAGGTGTCTGAATCTCACCTCAAGAAACAAAACTCCATTATACATCATGATACATCACACACTATGAAACACACTATTTTCTGGATGGCATGCAGTAATTTGAAATAGGCTGAAAAAAAGGCTAATAATACATAACACCATAAAAAAGCTGAAAGAAGAGTAACAAGCATGTTTTGAAAATTGAAAATGGAATCTTGATTGCAAAAAATGATGTATTTGTATTTGTTGAAGGTCGATATTTTTATTACATATAAAGTGGCTAGGCTTTTTAGGCATGTGTATGTCACATGTGTGTAGTGCCAACAGTGATGTAGCTTTGTGTGTGTGCTCAGGTGCGTGTGTGTTGAGGGAATATTTCTACAGCACATTGTCGACCTAACATTGAAATTAATTCGTGACATAAAAAAAATGAAACTGAACAAATAGGGGAGGATCAGTCTAGTAGACAGGGTGTGTTCTAGGGGGAATTACCCAAGATTCCATTCTCCGTGGCCATCACACCAGACCACAGCGCAACGTAAACATACACAATTAAGCCCCTCTGCCTCTCCCTCCCTTGCGCCCGCTTTGGACTAGGATCACTTTTTGGCTGCCTCCATGTCAAACACGGGCTCATTCACTCAGTCCCGCTAATCCCCTGCAACGACGACTGAAAAACTCAGAAACCGGAAGCAGGACCCCCCGCAGAGAACCGACTTCTTTGTTATGGCAGACCCTCCATCCATGGAAGGTGCCAACCGGGACATTTGTGCTTTCCTCCCTCTTCCACTTATAGGCTCTTGCTTCAAAGATCGACAAGTCATGAAATAAAACCAGGCACAAGCAATCATGGTTTGCCGGCAACCACAAGAAAGCCGTAGGTGACACCAGTGCTCATGTTTTGTATTTGAAGGACAATCAGGGCTGGCAAAGCATCTGCCATAAACATTTCAAGAGGAAAACCACAAGAACAGCAGCAGAACATCTGAAGACCATCTATGCTCATTAACTGTACTGCATCTGTTTCCGCTTTTTTGCTCACTATTTCGCTGTTTCTGCCTTCCAGGACAGTGCACATGGTCCCAGGAATGCTGAGTAAGGGACTCACCAAAAGAACATGTACTGCAACAAATTAGGAGTACAATGAAATTCAAGAGTGGGAGATTAGGATCACAGATGACAACACGAATCCTCCAATTTAAAGCAAAATATGTCTCTGGCTCATTTTATTTAGACTGGTCGGGAAGTGCATGGCTAATTTCCCATGTGGTCTGGCCAGTGTTTTCCACTGTTGTTGTCAGCATACCATTACAGTAAACACAAAGCCACAACTCCTCAACTGGCCCAAGTATTAAACGAGAAAAGACAACTTGCTTACGGACAGAGAATTCCTAAACAGATCCACTCCGCTACCAGAGAATTGAACAGCGGGATTTACGAGCTTAATTTCTCATGCCCCTGTGCTCGATGGCCCTTGTATCACAAACCATAACTTCTGATGTGGGGTGTGTGGAGGAGTGGTGTACAGAGACCTTGGGCACTGTTTTCTAATGGGAACCATGCGCAGCGCTATGCACTAACGTGAGAGGCTTGCTCCCTAGTGTAATTTCAAAGGTCTTGAGGATTTACAGAAATAAATACATGAAGGAAAGAATTACTCTAATTACCCTTTTTGATGGTGTTTCTGTCAATTAGAACACGATCTTTAATGATGTCTTAAATGGGAGGGCTCTCACAGATGCTACTTTCTCAAAGTAGAATATATAAACCCACACCCGTGAACAGGCGGCATGCACAAAATTCATTAAAGATTGGGTTTATTTCTTATTTTACCATTACAGAAAAAATATATAAATCCTCAGGACGCTTCTGACCATACACTAGAGAAAAAGCCCTGTGTTCAGCAAATAGCCTTGCGCTAAGGGCCAGTTTGAAAATAGTGCCCCTTATCTCTTCTTTCTGGGTGGCCCTGAGAGGGAAAGAGTGACTGTTAGACAATAGAGAGGGAGAGAGGGGGAATACATCAACTTTCTGACCTGAGAGCAGAACGGGACACAGGAGCCCATTGGCGCAGCGCCTTAATGAACACCTGTCTGGAAGACAGGGAATTCCTGTCTGGGAAGAGCAAAATTGGTGGGCCAATCTCTGATAGCTTGTCACTTGTTGACAGAAGGACCACAGGTGCTGGTGGGGTGGCTCTCAGTGTTGCATTACGGTCCCACCGAGGTACAGCAGCAGTGTCCTCTCTGTTCTCTGCCCTCTGTCTGCTTCCTGAGCGGGGATCCCGGTCCTTCGAGCTGAATGAGAGCACAGTGTGGGAGCAGGCTGGCCCCTGAAAGCAGTCTGGGGAGATGAATAGGAGGAGTGAAGCAGTTCTGTGTTGTCTCCCTGTGGTATTATGCTCTGGGCAGAACATGTAACAATGTGAATAATGCACTACTGCGAAAGAACATTCAGACCCTTTAATTTTAGTTACACTGCCATTCACAACATGAACGGAGCATTGCAAACAGAGAATCTTCTGGGAACTTTTTACACGCTTCATGCTTTATGTGGCAGGACCAAGAGTGGAATGACTTGGAGGTGCTTGTCTAGGTGTGTGGGTGTTACATATTTAAAAACAGACAAGCATTTTACCTATATACCAAGTTATATATAAATTCTCAGTTCTGATTGGCTGATAAGTCTGCATTACATCTCTACAACACACTAGTTAATTCACTATTTTAAACTATTTGGCAGCAAAACTGTCCATGTAACTTTGTAACATGTTACAATTTTGGAATTAAGTGGATACGGTCCTCCTGACTTTTTAAAATCCCTTTAGCAAAAACACAAACACACACCTGCTTGTAGATTGTTCCTTATTTAGCTCCTCCCACTGTGGGTCACTGTGCCCTCCGTCGTCCACTCCTATTGTTCTGAGTCACTGTTGCCATGGCTACAGAAGACAGAGAGTGAAAGGACTTGAAGTGCAAATGGGGTGGTGGAGTGGGTTGGGGGGACTTGGAAGTACGAGACAATGAGAGGCCACTTCCTGTCACCCCTATGCAGTTTCCTGTTCAGATGGAATATCCCCGAAAGGCACTGATGTTACAGCGATAGCAGCATAACAGGAATGCCATCCTTCGAAGAAGGAAGGACCCTTACAAATAACAAACATACAAAACTGGATTAGAAGATATTTATAGGTAATAAGGGGACGAGAAAGGGTGTGGTGAAACAATTTTTTAAGTATAGCTATTTTAAATGACACAAGGACTTATTGCAGAGATAATGATAACCATCCTGGAATTTAAATGAAAGGATGGGTCTGTTGAAGGTACATTCAGCATAATGAGTAAAGATGTGGTTTACACTGTGGCTGGAGTTACAATACCAGAAGGCAGGATTTCACTTCAGGAAAATATTTCACTGATCTATTCTGAGAGTCACTTGGGTGAAAACCTGAAATTTCTTATTCCATTTTTCGTATTTCATATTCTGTGTCAAGTCTGTGTCACTAATCATGTTTAAATAATATGTGACATTGCCCATGGTTTGTTGAACTGCACAGCAACAGTAACATTATTACATATGAATGGAGAGGAATTTTACTTGTGGTATCAGGAAGTTTGAACCCAGTAGTCGCCGTTGTTGGACATCCCAGAGTCTCCAGGGAACGAAAAAACATGGGAACGTCTCTGCCTGTCATGCTACTGAGCTGTCTGGATTATGACCATGTTTCCTTTTCCCAGAAGAGGGATGAAGATAAAAGACAGAATGGAAGTGGTGGTGAACCTCACTCTTGTCATATGGGCAGGATTTAGGACTGGAACACTGGGTGGCTTCCGGAACGACAAGCAGGAATGTTGAGGAAGCTCGACATAAGAAACCTCCTTTCCTGGTGGGTCCTGCTGAAACAGGCCCATGTGGTCAGGAGAGTGCCAACAGCGGCGTCACTGTTCTCCAGGGATCCTATATTCCCTCTATATCCTGTTTGGAGTCTGAGCAAACAACAGACTGAGCAAGTGTACCACAAATACAGAATGATGAAGGTCTACTTTCACGTCAGCACACAGAAATGTTCCCTTGTGGTGCATAGTGCAGTTCTACAAAAATTTGCCTTCAGCTATTGTTGTTATGGGGAAATTCATTTGATTACAACCAGCGCCTTGTTCTGTGCATCCACAAGAGGAAACTTTATTAGTCTGTAACTAAATTGATGCTCCACAGTTTCTTCTGTTCTGATCACTGTCTATCTTGTAATGTTTTCTTGTTGTGCCTTCATAAGGCATTCGTTTTTTCTGCCATTTTGAATGTGTTTATTTCACTGTCTGCTTTATGATTCAGACACATGATATGATAATCTATTTTCAAACTGCTAGAAAAAAAGCTTTCTGTCAAGGTGGGCTCCCCAATGTTGTGTTGAGGTTTGCAATTTGTCTGTGCATAATTACAACTGGGAGAACAATTGCACTGCTCCGTCCAAACTGATTATCATAAACACTGAATATTTATTCCATCTTTGTAATCATTGTGCTGATGTCCACTGGGACATTATCTCCACTCAGGCACGGTGCATTTCCCCACTGAGGAGTGCTGGCTTTAGTGCTGGTGTTTTATTTACCTGGGGAATTTCACAGCTCACTAACCTGAATTCAGCAGCGCAGACATATTTGCTTTATTAAAATCACTCAGTCAGATATAAAGACAGGACTTTTGCACAAATTTGGTGTGCAAAGTGTGAAGCAGTGATTTTAATGAAGCTGATTTGCATTGAGGCACAATTTCATTTGAAAATGTCACCGTTTTACATTCTCTTGTGTACTGTCGGAATGTAAAAGATTTATGTTCATGGTTTAAAAAAATCTATTTTCTGCCAGATCCATGCAGCCATTTTTTTCTGCAGGAATTTCAGGTAATGCTGAGGGTGACATAGTTTTCCAAGGTGCTGAGTTGGCAAGTTGACCGTTGAAGTTCAACAGCAGGCAGTTCCATTGAATCTCTGAGGAAATGCTGACTCGCACAAGGGGTTCTCCACGTCGAGAACCTGCGGTCGACTGCTTGGGGATGGAGTCGAGCCGGCCAAGTTCACCCCGTGCCTCTAGCCAGACACTGCAATATGTCCAGGTTAGCTCTTCACTAACCGCCTCTGTCCCCTGAGAAATAAATGTTTAATCTGGGGCCAAGGTGGCTAAGTTATTGTTTAGGTGAGCCAGTGCAGAAGGAAACTTAATTACAGAGAATTTAAAATGCAATGAGAAGCCAAGGTCATAAAACATCAACATGCAAGCATGGGCTGCTGCAACACGGAATCAATTCAGGATAAAACAAATCATTGCGTTCGCTAATGTTTTAGTGTAACATGACGAATTTGAAATGTTTTTGTGTCGGCTCCTGCTGAGACACATGCTGTTCCCTCCCTGGGCTCCCCGACTCCAGTCAGATAAAGCCCTGAATCATCACCATCTGGCTGGAAGCCTCGCCTGTGTACAAATGACCTTGGCGAAAACAGTCAGGGAAGGGGGTGTAGTAGTGAGTAGAGGGATGTCCTGCCCAGCATATTAATATACGCAAGCAGGTCTGCTGACCTAGAGAAAATGAGTTTAATGGATACAGGGGGTCATCCCAAATTCAGCCCTCACGGCTCTCCTGCTGAAGGTTAAGTACGCCCACATCCTGAATTTCTCATGGATTCCATGCAGATTCATTTGTTAGGCAGGGGAGAGAATGAAAGCAAAAATGCATAAAGTCCTTGAAAAAGTTTTTAAATCAACATTTGTACATTGGTGACATTTTGTATTGTGTGCAGATGTTTAGTTAAAAAAAAGACCTTAGTGCCTAATCCACAATACCCTGTGTACAATATTACAATTTTACTATTTTTATAGTTTAACTATTTAATTTTTAATGAATAGTTTTTTGAGAAATGCGTTCAGTCAGAGAAGTTAACGCGTATTCAGGCAGATTATGGTTATTAGAATGAACAATGTATTTTACCTATATCATACAATATATTTTATCCTCTGTGTGGATAAAACTATACAACTTTTTGATTTCTCTCATGGGGTGTTGACAAACCAGTGGTTGTTGAACAAGAAATACCTCTAGTGCACTCACATTCACTTTGCACACATGAAAATGTGCTGAAAAAGATGCAGAACATAAGCTTTATGTTCTTTATCACATCTTTAACATCAAAAGCACACTTATCTTATCACGCTGCACATGTGAGTTCCCATAGCGAAAGAAATTTGTACTTGTTAGACAGAAATCAAACAGTACCTTGTCCCCCGAACTGAAAGGGGCATAAATAAGAGAACATATTGAGACAAGAAAAGAAAGAAACTGTTCCATAAATGTCAATCATGAAAAAGGCTTAGCTGTGGGATTATGGCTCAGGTAGGAGAGCAAACATTTCAAGTTGTCACTGACAGAATGAAGGCTTTGACGGGCCACGTCCTGTAGGGACAGTGTCAAGGAAGCAGAGCGCGGTGTTCTCAGGCTGAGTGTCAAAGAGCAAACATGGAGGTCATTCCTCCACCTAACTGAGCTCTTGAAAGATGACTATTTGGAGAAATGGCAACCGGACACCAGACCAGACACCTAATCGATAGTCTCTTGGAGAAAAGGAGGGGAGGAGAAGATACACATGTGTGACCTCTGACCCAGTCTTTTGAGTCATCTCAAATACGACCTCCTCTTTATCTGAGAGAGGATACATTGACTCTCAGTGAAAGTACAATGCATGCTATTAACACACCTTCAGATGTCTGCCAAGAAACAAGAATATGTAGATAAACAGCCATTGATGTCTCAGTTATTAAGTAATAGGCATGCTGCGTTAATTTAAAATAATAATACCAGTCTGAATCTGATGAGTTCCGTGGCTGTAAAAGTCAAGGTCAGTAAGAATGGCAAAATGTGTGGAGGTGCTTTGCTTTAGTGTCTAGGAGGTGATAAGCGGCTGAGAGATTGTGTTATCAGAGACCTACATCTCTGTTTCGCACGGGGCAATCAGTTCCATTCAGCAGCCGGGTGCCAAGCTGCTGACAGGAGATTCAGACCATGATCAGAGGAGCCCTCTCTAGGTCACGAGGGGTTATCATCACCATACTGAGACCCAGACTCATCTGTGTGAGCTGTATGAATGCAGCTCTGTGCGAAGCAAACGCATCTGATGTCTGCAGTCCTCAATCACGTGCGATTCTGGAAAAAACTGAGGAATAGTCTACCTTCAGAATGCAACGAAGCTTATTTCTGATTCTGCAAATTATTTATCAGAAAGGTACAAGAAAGGTACAAGAAAATCTTTTTTATATAAAAAAAAAAAAAGTGAAGTGATTGTAATTGTGATTCACAACAGCACAGCACATGGTGCACACAGTGAAGTGTGTCCTATGCATTTAACCCATCACCCTTAGTGAGCAGTGGGCAGGCATGACAGGCGCCCGGGGAGCAGTGTGTGGGGACGGTGCTTTGTTCAGTGCCACCTCAGTGGCACCTTGGCGGATCAGGATTCGAAACGGCAACCTTTTGATTTCCGGGCCGCTTCCTTAAACGCTAGGCCACCACTGCCCCAATATGTTACCTATGTTACCTTCATATTCCATGTTTAATTGTATTTAGTTTAAATTTCAAGTCAGTGCAACAATTATGTCAGAGCTGTAATCAGAAATTAGATAATAAAAACTGAATTAAAACCCTAAACCCTAACCTTAGTGAACTAAGGTTAGTGGGAATTGGTGGCCTAGTGGTTAAGGAAGTGGCCCCATAATCAGAAGGTTTCCTGGGTGAATCCCAATCTGCCACTGAGATGCAACTGAGCAAAGCACCGTCCCCACATACTGCTCCCCGGGTGCCTGTCATGACACAACTTTTCACATTAAATACTACATTGTACTTTTTGGTCATTATATAAAATAAAATGTAGGATCCATGATGATCCATGATGTAAATAACAACTGGATTATCACTAGATCTTCCAGGAGGTCAGTGATAGGAAGCTAATCTGTCCAAATAAAAACAACGATTTTGTCACCTCAGTCTCCCGATGAGAAGCCTGTGTGAAAACCTGTGTGTTGAGCTGAAGAGAAGTGTGTACGAGAGAGGAAGTAAGTATTCAATTTACAAAGGTATTTGATATCTTTGAATAAATGCATTTCAATTAAAGACTTTTTTTCCCCCCACCATGAGATGATGGCTTCATTACTAAATGTTTTTTTTCTACTCCTTTTTGTTTTTTACTTGGAGTGTTAATAATTAAGAAGTCCACATGCCATTGCCCCTGCGAGGCTCTATCACTTAATATGCAGGAAATCTGAGGCTGATGGAGATGGAGGCAGCCATGGAAACAGTCCACTCTTCATTCTTCCAGTCCTTCCCAATCATCTTTTCCCACATATGCCACTGCTCTGTGGCACAATGAACCTGAGTTATGGCCCATGCAGACATTGTATCTCCCCCCATTGTTCTCCATGAGTCAGACATGCCCTACTTCTCCCCTTCTGTGCTGCTTGGTTCCCCTCTGCCCCCTCCTGCTATTTTCCTCTCCGTCACCTTCTGTGGGCTCCATCAACGCCATGCACTGTGGTGTTTAATAAGGTAATTACTGAGGCAGCGTCTCTTTTTGCCTCATAAGTCCTCACCGGCGAATGTTTAGCTGTCCGAGGACTGCTTTTCTCGCTGACACATGAATGACTGAAGCTGATCCATTAGGGCTGTGGGGGTCCATCCATTTGAACCTTAACATATTCTCTCTATTAAAAGTGTGAGTGAGCGGCTGCCAGTTTCTTCAACTATAGAAATATAATACAGAGGGAATATTCAATTATGAAAGGCCCTGGAATGAAAATAGCACAAACCATAGCAAAAACCATTGCACGTTATTTGAAGTAAAAAAAATGGTAACAAAGTAAATTATAATCAACTCAGATTACATTTAGGCATTAAAAAGACATAAAAGACATGAAAGTAGATTTTGATGTTGTGTGTTGTTGCAGATAATGAGCACGTGGCTCGGACAAGTACTCTAAATGATGAGAGTCTGACATGAGGAGAGTTTGTTATCGTTAAGAGAGTCTGTACAGCGCATTCAGCGTGAGTCAAGGTTGGTTCCCCACAAGCCCTGGAGCTGCTTCAGAAGCACAATGGGGACCATAGTATATGGAGCATTGTTAATTCCTCTGAATACATTTATGGGGGCTGTAGAGGGTAACACATATCAGCTCTCCACAATGTTCTTTTGTCTGCTCAGCAGACTTTGAAGGTGACTTATTTTTTTTTTTTCATTTTGCCAGACTTGACTTATTGAGTCCCAATGAAGGATAGCATCATTTAGGAATGCCTTTGACCTGTGTAGACTGGTAGGAAAGGGCATTTGGAAAGGTTGTTGAAGACAACAGGTTTAAAAGTGAGGAACCTTATTTATGGTACTTCAAGACTCACTCTTACAACACTGAAGTAAACAAAAAAAACAGGCTTGTTCTAGGCTGCACTATAATACGTACAAATGCTGAAAGGCAGGAGCTGAGGAATGTCGACCTATTCAGCATACCAACAATCACCGGCCACAATGTAAACCCTTCAGTTTAACCTGCACAGTCTGAGCAAACACACATACACATAGTTTTTAAACCACAAGCCCTGTCCGGACTGCCCTGTGGTGGATTGGGTGTAATGTGTGTTTACAGTAGCGGCAGAGAATTCAGGTACATTCCACTTCCCGCCAAGCCCAGAATGTGGGAATACCCCTCAAAGCTCTCTGCACGCCAAACACATCTATCAGAGAGTGAACGAGAGAGGTTTCTGACTTCTGTGCTCTCTTCTTTGCTCCTGTTGTCCCCAGAAATAATGTCAGCAGAGTATGTTAAATGCGACTAAGACAGCAATGACAAATCCGGAATTTTTTTATGTCAAATATTAATGCCAAATATAATTTTTTAAATTAGATTAGAAAAATGTGGATTGGTACAGTTATGGAATATTATGCACGTTGTCTCACAACACATGAATGTTTCCCTTTGGAAGGACTCTAAAGTTCAGAAATGTGATTTTCTTGTATGTACTGTGATTGAACACAGGATAGTTCATTTAGGCAAGGCTGATATGTCCAACTATTGGGCATTCCTTTGGAATGACCACCTCTTCTGCCTTTTTTTTTTTCATGATTCATTTGCATGACAAACAGCATGTCCCGAGAAAAACACACCCAAACAAACATTGGACAACGTTGGGCTGAATGCAGAATTTATTGTTTCCTTACACCATGATATCAGTGAAGGTATAGAGATAATGCAAAATACATCTATCTTAAGTTTAAAAATTGTTTTTATATATATTTTTTACATTTAAAAATGCAAAGACGTGCCTCATAGGTTGGTTCCCAACCTGGGGTCTGCAACCAGGGGTGGGGTGTGGTGCTGTTGGTGGAGGGTGTTGGTTATCAAAATGATTTTTGTAAACATTACATGTCTAAAATTGCAATAAGACAACCATTTTATAGGATAATAAAAACTCTGTATAATCCTGTAGGCCATATAGACTCAATATAGCCTACAGTGTAAAACAAGGAGAATAAGAACAAAAACCTACAACTGCTGTTTATTCTTTGCAAATAAAAGTTTGTAATTAATCACTTCATTCTTTTAATGCATGTGTGTGGAACGAATTGAGGCTGGGGGGTCCTGGCTTCAGGCAGAGGGGGCTTCAGGGAAAAAAGGTTGGGAACCATAACCTGCTAGTTCTTGCAAGAATTTTACATCATGGTGTGGAAATCAAAATGACACGAAAGAGACGTCATCACTTGTTATTGGTTTCAGTCTCCTCATGGAACGCATGTTTATCCTGACAATGATGAAAATTCAGAAAATACAAATAAGCCTTGTAAGATAGGACTCCAAAAATGTTTATAGACAGAATTGTAACACTGCTGTAGTAAAATCGGTAGAGTATAATTTCTCAGCTCTTAACTTGCTGCTAGAAGAAAGAACCGTTGTGTCAGAGACAGATGCTTTAGCCCATCCCAGGGCTCCCCATTTTCCAGTGATCAGCTCCAGTGTGGGAGCAGGCTTCATCAGACAGCTGTTCCTCACCTGCGTGAGCTGCGGTGGGGGGACGACGACAACGTAATACACCCAGCAGGTGATACGTGAACCCACCCCACTAGCAGGCGTGATTCATCTCTTGGGATGATACTGCCCATGTCGACATGGCTCAAGGCTGGTAGCAGTGCCCTGAGTCACGGGCACCTACCATCACGTACTAAGAGTCGAAGGGGAACTTTAGTCACCATTCAACCAGAGGCCATCAGCTGTTTGCTGACGTTCTTCTCTGAATCAATTTTGATACTGAAGAGGGTGGTTAATTTTTCCAGTAAAAAATAACACAGACGAATCGTAATTAAAATGTTTACACAGCATGACACAAACGTCAGACAAACTGATGACTGTAATGAAAAAGGATTTCAGTCTGATCTGATCTGCCTACAGCCATGATAAGGACTGTGTTCAGCCATGTTCTGTGGCCTGGTGCCAATATAAAATACTATTTTCCAGATGTATATCAGACTAGAATGGGGTCAGAAACCAGAAACCATCAGAAACCAATATATGCTATTTAAGTGTGAATTCATCACATTTTCAAGCAGATTAGTTTATCTTCATTTATCTTCTGACATACCATAATGCTGCCACTCTTACCTTGTAGTTAACACACACAGTTAGTTGCTTAGTTGTAGTGAAGTAAAGGGATTGTCATTGTGCAGCTCAGTACACACCGGTGCACACAACAAAATGTGTCCTCTGCTATTTTTTGGGCAGCCATGACAGGTGCCTGGGGAGCAGTGTGTGGCACCTCAGCAGCACCTTGGCAGATCAGCATTTGAACCGGCAACCTTCTGATTACGGGGCCGCTTCCTTAACTGCTAGGCCACCACTGCCCCTGAAAATTTAGTTGCTCTGAAACCGTTTACCTTGCAAGATGTAAATCGTGTTCTTACATGTCTCTGACAGAGCCAGAGATTACACTTTATGGGATTTTGGTTTTATACAGTGATCCTCAGGGAGAGCAACTCTGATAAGAACAGGAACATAAGCTCTGGGGTAGGGGGATGAAGGAGCTCTGTTTGCGCCCAACCAGGCTTGACATGGTTGGGCTGGTTGCGCAACGGGTGTTGGCCTTGGGGGTAAAGGAGGACAGGATGTCATCAAAGCTCTTCCTCACCTGACAGACCAGGACGAATTCTTCAGTGGGTTGTTTCTCAGCTCGGAGAGGTATTTCCGTGCACCAGCCTCCCAAAGGATTGTGAAACGTATGAAACATTTATGGCTCTGCATATGGTGCAGTATCAGAAGCCATTTTGTGTCAAGCTTTAGGCACACAGTTAAAGGAGTGCTCATAATTTAATGACTCAGTTCTAAGAGCTTTTTGGGAATGCAGTATTTACATTTTTTGCCTAGTGCATTTACTTATTCATGTATACAGTTTGATCTGTGTTTGATATTACATGATCATGAATATGTTTTTACTTGAAAGACCCATTTGGGGTGGATTCTTACTTTTGTTCTAATAAAGAAGTCAGTTGAAAGAACAGCCCTGAACTGGCACATATGTCCCTTCTATGCTCCCCTAGATTGGTAATATTGGATCAATGGGTGTTCTGTCAAATTTCAGCAAATAGCCTCCATACCTTGTGTACAGTAGGGAATGACGTGGTGCAGATAGAACTAAAAAAAAAAACAGGCTAATGTGGAGGGTCTTTCATTTAGCACTGTTTTTCACAAGTAAAATCAACCACATCTACCTTTTACCCATGGTTTTCTTTGCCCAGATCCTGGTGAACCAGCTTTCGCTGATAGTGACATCAAGCACTATCAGCGAAAGCTGAGTCGCTCTGGATAAGGGCAGCTGCAAAGGCTGTAAATGTACCAGGAGCCCAGTTTTCCAGCAGCCCCTGTTTGCTCTAAAAGCTAGTTGCCTGAGTGATGCAGTGGTGGCTCGTACACCCCAGTTTTCCTGCCATTCACTGACTTTCATTCACTTCCTTCCTCACAGTAATTAGCAACTAACACTGCATAAGCTACATTTCCGTCTCACAGCAGTGTTTGTAGAGGCTTTGTAACATACACGTCTTTGTTTCCATGGTCCGGGCCTTAAGAAGAGGAAACTGCTGGTGTGAGGTAAAGGAGGTCAGATGTACTCTGAAATGCTGCCCAGAAAAACAGTCAAAGGAAGCCTGTATTCTCTCTGTTGAAGAGAACACTCAGAAGACCATTTCATGTAATTAAAATATTTTGAGATACATATATTTCTAATCCCAGTACCATTTCTAATCCATTTTTTAAATCTTCCTGTGGGACTGAATGATGCTCCTCGCTGTCGATTTTTTGGTCTTATGAATGAATTTCCTTCCTTCCTGTGTGAGCGGGGATATGGAATAACCCTCCGGGGAGTCGGTGTCCGCGCTGGAGCGAGTCGTGATGTGGTGGGAAACTCACCGAGTCAGCATTTCCTTAGCGCCTTTCTTGATTGGTATGGCAAGGAGCACTCGATACTGTTCACATCTCCCTGGAACACGTGCATGGGCAGGAAGCCAGATCCAACAACACAAGGGCTTCCTGTTTGCTTGACTGAAAGGCTATGGCACACTTTCTGTGTAGAGTTTACATTTGAAAGTTATTAGTGTATGCAGTTGAATTGAAATTGGAAATGACACAAGTTTAGACAAATTTTACAGTAATCCACACACACACACACACACACACACACACACACACACACACACACACACACACAGAAAGCAGATACTAAACCCATTTCCCCTTTAGATGTAACTACTGGGGCCCAGATCTGAAAGACTTTATCTTAAAGACTTTATGAGGCAGTGCTGTAGTAAAACTCTTCTAAGAGGCTCATTTGTTCTGGACCGGCTCAACATCCCGGGCTAGCGTGGCCACCTGCGAGGTGTAAATCTGCATCCAGTAACGAGATCACAAACCCCTTTCCGCATGAGTGGTAGTTTCTTTGCCCCACCCCTGGGCGCCACTCTGGCTCTGTGGTTGGATCCTGTTTCACACCAGGCACAGCAGATATGCTTTGATATAAGAGCACCATGGAGAGGTAGAGAGGCTCTCCTTCCTCATTTTGGTTATTTATGGTGGTCTGTCAGGGTGAATTTGGCACAGCGGCCCATGCACAGAGACCTGGTATGGCAGAAATAGTTACCTGGTAAGGCAGAAATAGCTGGTGTGACACCGTCTGCTCTATTTGCAAACACTGGAAATGACAGTCTGGAATCTATAATGGTGACAGTCTGCAGGTATATAAAGTATGTGCCCATATTCTGTAAGTAATGCAATAGGTTGGTTGTTTTAATGTTTCAGATTTATATATTGTTCTTTTGATTTCATTTAGTGTCAGATGATCAGAATAATTTATTTTATTTCAAACGTAAAAGCATTTAGACATTAACACACTCAGAAGACCAGAAGGACTCATCCTGAGATTTTTACCAAATAAACAACATGCTGTTTTTAGAAATTAGAAATATTTAAAATGTTCAATATATCATAGTCAGTTGTCGAGAACGTCTGGCAGGGAGAGGAGGCAGGACGCAAATCCACGAATTCATGACAAACACAGGGTTTTAATACAACTAAACTGGGTACAGGGGCTCTCACACGGACTCTACATATGAACACACAACACACAGGTAAAATGACCAATGACAGAACAAGGTCAAGATGCATCAAGGATACTACAACCCCAAATCAGAAAAAGTTGGGACAGGGTAGAAAATGTGAATAAAAAAATAAAGCAGTAATTCACAAATTTCATTAAGGAAGCTTCCCTGTAATCCGAAGGTTGCCGGTTTGAATCCCGAGCCGCCGAGGTGCCACTGAGCAAAGCACCATCCCCACACACCGCACTAAAGAAAAACAACACTACATATACGTTTTACGGTCCACAAAAATGTCACAGCTGACGATGGGCTGCTCTACAGTGCCTGATTGGGCCCGGGTGTGTCTCCAGGTGCAGCCGATCCTGACACTGTCCCAATTTTTTTTGGAATGTGTTCCAAGCCTGAATGGCAAGAATGGATTTTTATTTACAAATCAAATGATGTTGACAAAGAAAATATATTACTAGCATTTTTCCCATTTTTTATTCACATTTTCCACCCTGTCCCAAATTTTTCTGATTTGAAGTTGTAATAATCACAGATGAAGAGAGCAGGGAATCAGCAGCACAAGACAGGGAGCACAAAAAAAGTCTGTGAAACGTGGAGCTGTCAGGATTATGACATCTGTAATGAGACATTCTTTTGGCAAAAACCTTGGGTTGTTGAACAAGACATATTTGGTGTGTATTTAGTGCATTTACATTCATTTTCCATGCTTCAAATAGGTGCTGGGAGGGTTTGGACACAACTTTTTTTCCAAAAACGGTGGGACAGAATGCAGTGTTAAAGGTATCCTGTGGTAATTTCGATGAAATTCACACATAAACACACCCATGACACTAACACTTAAAGACATTTGGTTTCAGTGTGTTTCTAACGTTTTCGTGTCATAGATATAGACCCGTGTATTGTTTCATTTTTTGAATCAGAGGGTGGGTCAAAATGCTGGAGTGTAGTGTACACACACACACACACACACACACACACACACACAGTGCTAGGTAAACTTGAGCATGTCAGGGCTGGATGCAGAAGAATGTTGCTTATGAGGAAAATGTTTCATATCCAGCCAGTCACTCACAAGATGGGCTAAGAGCTTGGTTTCATCGCAGTGGGAATCCGTACCTGTACCCATGGAGATTCACTGGAAAGACAGACCATATCTGAAACATGCTGGGTATGATCTCAGGTATAACCGGATCTTAGGTGTTATCAGTTAACCTGAGCATCAAGGTGGCAAGAGATGGGCGTCTATGGATGAAACCTTTTTTTGGGCAAAATAAATCCTAATTGGTGCTTACATTCCCTATTCCTTATCGCTTAGTCCTAAGCAGAGCTTCCGAGGCCTGTCCCAGATAATTGGGTGCAGGGCAAAGACTGAAAAATAAATATGTCATGTACATATCATAAACAAGTGGAGTTTTTTTGGCTGCAAAATAATATCTAATTATCAAGAAACATTTGGAAAATACCTTTTAATTTAAAATGGTGTGTGAAACTCTTTCCTTTTTGTAGTCATTACAGTCTTAAAAATGGGACTATTTCCCCATGAGATTGATAGACAAATGAACCACCGCAGAAGCAGTAATCCTACAAGTTTATGTGCCTCCCTTCCCACACTCAGGGGCTCACTGCTCACATTCACTGTAAGCTTCTGGCTTGGTTGAGCATCAGTTATCCCGTGGTCCTAAACTTAGGGACTGTGCACTTAAAGGTGAAATCCCCTTTTAGAATTTCCTCTCTTGTGAGGACGCGCCCTCAGCCCACACCGAAATGAATGCCAAATCCCTGGCAGGCAGGCTGTAGTCCTGAGTGACACACGGATCACTTTGGAAAAGCAGGGGCCTGACAATGACATAGAGAACTGGACAATGGCTACCTTTGGAAAGGGGTGAAGAGAAAGAACAGAAAGAAAGGGTAAAAGAGAGAAAGAAAGGGAAAATACACACACACACGATGCACACACTTTGTGCTGAAAAGAATTTAGTGTTCCCTCATTCTGGAGTAGCCTGAGGCCTCTAGGACATTCTGAGGAATGTCATTCATAGTATAGTGGGTATATCTGATTTTCAAAGCAATTTTCATCAGCTCAGTCTTTTCAAACGTGCACAGGCGCCGCAAATCCACAAGCGTACCCCAGAGGAATTCACAAATTATAATACAGCCCTGATTGGGATTTTGGGTAATCAAACAATTCAGCACAGGAGACAATACTTTCCTTATCAGTGGAAATCAAACAAGTGCATGAAGGTGCATTTTAGGAAATCCTTAGAAGAAATTATCTTTTAACGGCACAATCACAAAGGCAGCTACCATCATGCCTAGTTTACGAGGTAAATGTACGAGAAGAACTAGTGAGAACAAACTGAGCAAGTAGTAGTTGGAATTTTCGCCACATGAGATCCCATCTCTTTTCAAAACCGATAGTAACCCAGCAGTCAGCCGCTAATCCCAAAGTCGTTACAGATTCTGTCAGTAGCACCATGAGCCTGAGCAACACACTCAGCTTTAATTTGCTCCAGGGGGATCTGGCCCATAATTAGTCAGTAACTGGAGAGTAAGTACTTAAGTGGCTGTGGATAACAACACCAGATAAACATTAATTGCGAATGATTTTTTAAAAATGTTTCTTTGCTAAATATACACTGGGAACGGAGGCAGAGAACTGGAGACACAGCCAATGGTCAAGTCAAGCCTGTCAGTCTTCACATGAAACACTCCCTGTTTGTGTGATTGAATAGAGACTTCTGCTAGAATATTTGATATTCAATCCAATGTGTGGGAGAGGAATAAAAAAAAAAAAACACATGTCTGCACTGATGTGCAGACATTGATCACAAGGCATCTTAAGAACATGTCTTTACACACCAAAAGGCCAAAACAAAACCAATCTGTATAGAATTCATACTTGGTTGACCAAATAATTCATTAATCATAAAAAAAAAAATTTAAGAGTTCCTAAATAACATTCCGTGGTTCCCTTTGACCAGTGGCTTTGTTTTTTCTCCATCTAATGGCTGGGTAAAAGGGAAGAGGGAGACCCAGAGGTCCGAGCTATCTTAGCACCCGATGCCAACGCTTGCAGCGAGCCTTGTCAAGCCGCCCTGGGCCAGGTGTTTAGGTGCAGCTCAGCAAGTCTACCTGTGAATGGACTGCAGCGGCCTGCAGCCAAGTTTTAGATTACAGGGGGGTCTTTTTCAGAGGCTTTACAACAGCAGGTGCTCAGCACCCTGACCATCTCCATAGAAATACTGGACTTAGTTATCATTGTTCCTGCAACAAAAAAATGATGTATGTAATAGATTTATGTCAATTATCTCTTGACAGTGCTGATGCATATTCATGTACATAAAACTTGAGGGAGACTCTCAATTAGTACTGTCAATTCATTCATGCTCAGATCTAGAATATGCATAATTAGTTCATTATAAATGCTGATCCAAACATTCTCCCATAATTCCACTGCATATTCATTTAGTTGCTATTAATGCTATTCTGTTTTACAATCAAGGTAAACTGCAAAAATGCATCAGTTTAAAGAAGTAACCGTATTCAAAGGAATAGGTCAGGTAGAAAGGGTGTCCTTGATGTTTCACATATATTTTTACTCTCATCATTAATCGTCATTCCTCAGCTGCAAATATGTCTTCATATGGAGTGATGCTTCATAACAAAGATCTCCTGGGTTGGGACCGATTTGAAAACAAGCCAGTTTGGACAGAGGCCTATGGCTATGACATGTGCACAAAGGGAACAAGGGTCTCTATTCAATCAAGTCCAAAAGCTGCCAAAATGAGGAGTGCAACTGAACTTCTAATCTGTTCAATCTCCTGGAAAACATAAAATCATTGTGACTGGTCCAGACCGTCTTCTGTCAATTCATGCTGAGGTTGGCTAACATCACAAATACATATATTTTTTTAAATTATTTTTCTTTATATCTTATTGACCATGGACATTTATTGAATATAAGGTTCAGTAAGGGAACACTGAAAAAGCAGGTTTACATGTTTTTTTCACATGCTTGACAGACCCCGTTAGAAGGTCTTTGGAAAAGGGTTGATTTGTTGGGGCATGTTTGGGACGTCAGTGATAAGACTTGCTTAAAATGCCGGTGTTTATGGTGTTTTCCAGCATGCAATTTAACTACAAAAACAGAATGGTGTAAACATGATTTCCACAGATGAGCAAACATGGTAAATGTTTGCTTTAAAGGCTTGCAAACAGAATTTTACATGCATGGTAAAGCTTTGAATTTTTACTTCAACTCCTCTTAACTGGTGGAGAAGTGGACTAAGTCAAGTGACCTTTAAACAGAACCGAAGTGGTTCACTGATTCCTCTAAGTCCACCTTCATTACCTCTGACTTTCACCTTGACCCATTGCCCTTGGCCTGACAGCACGAGAGACGGCCTAGCGGCTAAGGAATCAGACTCGTGGCTAAAGGTTGCAGATTCAAATCCCGAGCCGCCAAGGTGCCACTGACTTTCCCCTTGAGCACGGTACACTGCTCTCCGCACACTGTTCCTCGGCAACCTTTCATGGCCGCCCAATGTTCACTAAGGGTGATTTCATTGTGTGCACCATGTGCTGTGCTGCGTATTACATTGACAAAAACTCACTTTTCACTTCACTTTGCTCTGTACCGTCTCCAGCCACTGCCAGGCAGAGGGCTGTGTACAATTAAACCAGGCTAGGAGGGACACCAACCACAGGGGTGTGGTGTGCCCAAAAGAAGGTCTCCTCCCAGATCCCAGTCATTCCTCTAGTCACTGGCTCCATTGTGTCTGTTAAGTATCTGAGAGACAGAAAGACAGGGGAAAGAGAAGTAAAAGTTCCACACATATCCTTGAGGTATGTGTATCTGTGATCTTCTATGTTCCAGACAGATGGATGAGAGGAACCTCCCCCATCATTTCCATCTTCCTGCTTCCTTCGGAAACAACAGCGTAACTGACATCCTGCTGCTCTGCTTAGATATTCATTTATAAAGGCCAAAGGTTTAGCTATGTTAGTCCCAACAGGCATTGCATTTGCTCTGCTTTTAATGAACAAGGAACAGTTCAGGTCTGCAGTAGTCATAATAAACAATCAGTCTTTTAACTTTTCATTAACAGTATGTGTGACGTGTGTGTGGTTTTGAGTTTAAATGTGGCTGTGTACAGTAATTCCAGAGAACAGTGTTTCAACCCTAACTCCCCTAACGATAAAACACTCTTCAATCTCGAGAGGGAAATTGTGCGATATTGTGTGTGGGGGGGTGATTTGTGTAATTGTGTGGGTTGGCTGCTTGTTGAGTGTGGTAGTACTACCTGTTCTGGCACTAGTTGTGACATGGTAACCTTTTTGCTTATCCAGACAGGCAGCGAGAAGAGACATCCGCATTCCAATGGCCAAACAGTGCTGACCCATATGTTGACCTGTGTTCCCTTTGTAAGTCACATGGGGCATGCATTTGGGGGCACGAGGGTAGTCGGCTGTATCAGTGCTTTTTATTTGATCTGGCAGGGGTCACACACTCACATGGGATAGCCTCTAATGAATCTGCTGACTTGCAGCCTAACGGAGGGCCATTGTCCCTTTCTATTCAGAGCTCATCAGATGAAATACGTTGTCCACAGTGTGGTTATTAATCAACTCCACACAAGGAGAGTATGTCTGCTGCACTGTGCACTGTGCTTTGCAGCAGACCAGCTTAACAAAAAAAATTGAAAGGAAAAATGAGTATAGTAATATAGTATAGTAAATATAGTATAGTAAATATAGAGTATTGCCACAAACTAGAGATACAGTCATGGTGTGGTTTTAAGAAAAAAACTGGGTTCATACTCTTCTGGTATTTTGTTGGACCTAAATTTTCATGGGTTTCCTCTGTGTGCTAAATGTTCTTTTCACAGTCTATTCACAACCATTACCTTTGATGGGCAGATGCTGAATTTAAGTCTGGTTTAAGTCTGGGTCTACTCACTTCTTGGAAAGTAAGTCCAGGCAGTGCACTTGCACATTGTTGGGAATGCATCCCTGGCCTAGAGGATTTATGGATGGTTGAAAAATACAACCAGTCATATAACGGTGTTACATACTATTTTTTTTTCTCACATCGCGAATATAAACCCTGACAGGAGTAATATATTCCTATCACATCTGAGAGCTGAGGAAATGTTAATAAATAAACATAAAGTGAACTGAGACAGCAGAGGTGAGTCGCTCTAATTGAGATGCTTCATAAAAAATAGTTTGATGTTTAGGAGGTTCTCTCTTGGCATTGCAGGCTTAAACGAATAGAATGCATGGAAGCAGTCCAAAGAGAGGCAGTAGATTACTGTGGCCACAGTAATGAAAGATTTCCCAGTCTGCTTTGCCCCAAATGTAAGGAGCTGCTGTAACTGCTGTCCGTTCTCTGCAGAATCCCTGCTGGTTTCTGCTTCAGCTGCAATATTTCACAAAAGACATTAAATACTTGAAGCGCTCCCTTGTGTCTCAATTTAGGGCGAAACCCAATAGTTGCAGATTCAGAAAATAGTCCCTTGTGGACTTTATGGAGCAGGTTGCTGAAATGCTGTTGTTTTGTTCTTTTTTTCATCTGCAGTGCCATGACTTATGTGTTGTTTTTGCCTCCTCCTGTAAATGTCAGCTCATAGGGTGCAGCAGAATCAACATCATGGCACGCAGTGATAGCTGTGGCCTTCATATAGTCTGGAACACACATACTCCCCAGACATGATTCATGGTAAATGACAAAAGAAACATACCACACACCCAGTTCAAAGGACAATGGGTTTTAATATGACCACACAAGGGAGGAATTGTAATCGACCCACCTGTACTCCTGCAATAAAGGCTGTGAAGTACATAATTTAATTGGCTAAAATATAAAAGAAAACAATCACACACGATGGCTAAAATGAAACAACCCTACAAATAAGATTAATGGGTGACCTGAAGAGGTCTTGTGCTCAAGAAATACCCTCAATCTGTTGGATTTGGAATGCTTTTGCAGGCAAGAGTAGGTAAATATCCAAGTCCAGATGTGCCATGCTGAATCTTATGTTTGACTTCACAAAAACCATAAACATACTCATAACACACACATATGCACAATAAAAAAACACTAGAATGTCCAAGGTCCTATATTATGTGTCATGTCCACTATCTTACCACATGGACAGGAGCCTAAGGAACAGAGGTGTGTGATGTATTGACATTAAATCAAGTGTAGTGTGTGAGAGCTGTCAATCATGCTAGTGACTCCTTTTTTTAACTCTGTAAAAAAACAGACGATGGAGTATTGAAATGGGTTTCTCTTGGGGGGGTGAATTTCACAGCTACCTACATTCAGTGCCCCAGTATACAATGCAGGGAAAACACAGACTCACTACTGACTCATTAAAAAACTCAATACATCTTGGGTCACATCTTCCAGTAAAACAGAAGTCATCACGATACAAAAACAGTGCACAGAATTCGTCTTTCGTCTTACCCAAGCTGAGAAAGACATGAAGAAAGGCAAAAACAGAGAACTAGGTAATGCCTAGAGCATGGTTTAAAAGATGCAGTCATGTGAACATATGAATGTGAAAAAATAAAACATGGGCAATCTGAGTCAATACACACGTTTTTGTAGTAGGGATCTCAGAAGTGCTACAAATATTGTTTAACCTACGCTTCTACTGATACAAAATGGCAAAGTTAAACATTCTCTGCAGAAGAACCCGACATGACAAGACATATGTCTCCGCCTTTACATCCCACTTTTAAGGACGAGAGCTGTAATTTTGTGGCGTCTAACAGAAAGTTGGATTGCAGGTTTGTTTCCTAAAATCAGTGCCAGCAATTACGACATTCTCTTCCCTGGAAAAGGTTAGAGTTCCTCTCATCATTATAACTGGCATGATACGTATGAACCTTATGTAAAATGTCTCACAACATCACTATGAAGCAACAGCCTAGGGCGCCCTAAATCGGGACATGCTTGTGCGGGTCTAATTCCCTCAGTTTTCCCGTGGCCCCGGATTCCCAGCTCTGGTTGCTGCCCATTGTGCACTGGGCCCCAGATATCCCTGGAATGAGGGCAGCGGCAGGGCTCCTGGTGCAGCGGTGGCTTCTTTGATCTTGAGCTGTGTCTGGAGGTACTGATGAGCCGCGAGAGCTGGAAGCGGGACAAGGGTAGTGTTGTTTGTTGCCCAAGTGAGCCTCCAGGTAAAATGCACATTCCCTGTTAGCCAGACAAATGGCCAGGTGCTCTGACCAGGATGCAACATCACTACTGTCAGAACCTACTTTTACTGTGGATTTTTTTTTTCTGTGGGATAACAGAGATGAATACTCTCTACAGGTATATAAACACAAACGCACCATTAGGCTATGTGAGCATGTTTGGATGACATAATCATAATGCGCATGTTCTGCAATACTGATGAGATACAGCATAGCAAAACTTTCAAACTTCAAACTACCGTAAGACGCTGTCGCCATCTGCTGACATGACACCCTTACTGCAACTCCAGTGGCATAAATTGGTGCATGGAGCGTTATGGCATATTTTGTTTTAGATCTCTTTTTACAACACTGTAAAACCTTTTTTTTTAATAGCAGCAGCTAGCAGTATTTACATTACACTTACGTCCTTATTCAGAGCGACTTTCATTAGTAATTACACAGACAGATTTATTATTATCATAAGTCATATTTGCACAACATGCAGTTTTGTTGCCTTATATTTTGTGCTGGATAATGCTGTAAAAGTAAATGTTCACACACAAAACCTATTCTGTGTGGTCAGGCCAACCCTTATGTAGTCTTGTGTGAACACTGCCATGGGTTTATAGAAAATTGACAAATATAATAGAGGGGAAAGAAACGTTCAAGTGACAAACGTAAAAAAAAAAAAACCATATCAACTCGTTCCCACGTTCTGCTCTAAGGAAACAACGTCCTTCCGTGTAAATGCGCTCCAATTGGCCGAGAGAGGGCGGAGCGCAGCCAATCACAGCGCGCCAAAAACCGCAGCGCCCCCCATACCGGAAGATGGGCGTCCGCGGAAGAGCGAGACCGACTTCTGCCGATCGCGAGCGCTTACAGATCCGCTGACCGGAGAGCAGCGACTCGCTGGCAGCCTCACGCAGCAGCTGTTAACCTGCCGTTAGCATCCAGCTGCGGGGCCGAAATTAGACCCGCGAAGGGAGGCGCAGGGGCCCCGGCGGCGGGACACCTGCCGGATTAAAGGCTTTCCCGCGGCCGCTCACCTGCGCAGACGCTGCCGGAGCGGAAGGAGAGATGGATCTTTTAACTCTGCTGCCCTTTGAGGAGCTGTCGCTCGGACTGTCCAACCTGCGGATGTTTCCGTTTTTTGACGTGGCGCATTACGTCGTGTCCGTGATGGCGCTGCGCGAGCAGCCAGGTAGGCGACGGTGGCACTCCGCAATGCCACCTGGGTACGCTTGTGTCCGGCAGAAATGTGCGAGATGTCAGCTATGAAGGGCTTTTTAACTTTTAAACTTTTTTTTTTTTTTTAAAGTTAGCGCTTTATTTCCAAATGAGCTCCTCTACCTCACACAACTTAAAGGATTAGTCTAAATATACCAAACACGTACAGAGTTAAAGCGCATTTATACTCTGGCCGAAGACCAAGTGACGAGGTCGGACCTCGGGCCAAGGCCACTCCATATTAGGATGCAGAGGCTGCTCCTCTCTTCCCATGAATTATTCTCCTGGCCGTGAATGACAAACAAGGCTATGGGCCCTAGTGGCTGAACCTTGACCCCTGTGTACTCCGTTTCCCCCGTGATTTGTGGGGTTTCCCTCTGTGTGCAAGTGCTTCGTGCCGGGGCCACAGTTATGCTTCCAGCGACTTGTCGTCTTGCCATGGGGACCAGAATGGCAACAGGTGGCGCGCCGTTGTCCTCTATTGTTCTGCCGTTTGACGCTGTGGAGTAGCGGAGGCCTATTTTAGTTCGGCCTCCCCGTTGGCATTTCCGACCCCCTCGCGTGTTTCGCGGTCGATGTAGGGCTCACGGTGTCCTGAATATCGTGGGTTACTAAACAATTGAGCTGGTGGCCCGTCATAGGATACGGGCTTATTATTCACGCCAAGCCTCTCCGAAAAAAACTCCGCATTTTGTTACACAGAAACGCAGACTGTTTAAGGTCGGTTTGTGAAATCAGGAGAACAGACCGGGTGTGCTGGATGTTCCTGAGTGTGGTAAGCTGGTGTTTCCAGGGAACGTCGCTGCCTCCGTACCCTTTTCCCTGACGTCTAACCGCGCGAACAGCATCAGATACAATTCCGGAAGTTTAGTTCTTCTTTCTTTCCACTTGTTTAATATTGTGGCTGCATTTTTTTAAGCACAAAAGATAAAAAGGAAAGCCCCCTCCCTGATCCTGCTCATCTTCGGCCAAGGAATGCTCTGTCCGGTTTATTTTTGTCTATGCGGCCTATTCCCTCTCCTCTTCATCGCTTTACATTTTTAATGGACCTGTCACTGATACACGACCAGGCCAGCAAATCCGTTCATACGCAAGGCCCCCCCCCCGTGTCGGTTGAATGTTTACGTGCACGGGATGAGAACGACAGTGCAAAGAAAGTCAAGAGTTCCACGTGTAAACACGCCGTCCCAAAGCACGACTGCGATTACAGACTGACCAACATGAGATCTGGAGCGCTGACATGGGCGGAGAAAAGGCTCCGGGCCTGACTCGCAAGACTGGTCCCTCCAGAAGAAGTTCTCCCGCTCAGCACCTACACCTCTGTTGCCCGGGTTTCATGCAAGGGAGCGACATACCGCAGGAAGGAGTGGAATTAGCCTGTGGCTTCAGAATTTGTGTGCCTTTTATCACTCGGCTCACATTTGACTGGAAAATGATGCTCCACGTGCAAATGAAGTTGGGTGGAAACGGGCTTAGCTCGGTGAAGCTGCTCTTGCTCCCCCTCTTTTTGAAGTAATGGTAGGAAGGCCCAGAGACGCATCATTAGACTCCAGCTTAAACACTTGGGGGTTGCCCTTCTGGAGAATTCTTCCTGCTTCCTTGTAAGGTGGTCTGTAGTGCTCACCCTGTCCTCATCTTGCTATTAATAACGTGGTTAATGGACCATGTTATCACAGGGAAAGAGGGGGTTTATTCCCCAAGTGCAGGGTCTACGAAGTTCCTCCGGATCCGTTATAAACACTGGGATTACTCCTGTCAGTGTTCAGCAATGCTCGCGTACGGTACCAAGACTCTGGCCGTCCAAATTCAGATGGCATGCTGGACAATTTTGCTGAAATTATTCATCTCAGTCGTCTTTTTCCCTTCCGTTCTCCCAAAACACTACTGCGCTGGAGCCCCCCCGGCGAGATCTTCGGGTAAAAACTGGAGAAAGCGTGCTGACTGAAACGGCTGTTTACTGACACATAATTATTGCCGTTTCGTTTTCCTCGATCCTGTCGCTTGCCTCTGAATGTTTTGTGCCGCAGAATCCCCTGAAGCGCTACGTGCTTTTCACAGTCGAGGAGGGACCGCGGGACCCCCGCCGTCCACTGGGAGCCCTTCTCAGCGGCACTCGTTTCCTCCTCCAGGTTTTAATTGGGTGGTAGAGGAGGCCTTCATGCACTCACGCCATCCAGCCCATCCCGTGATAATAAAATATGTTCGCAAATGTTCATTTTTATCGGGGACACACACCGTTAGTGCTTCTAGTTGTGTGGTTTTCGGGGCATTTCACCCACCTTTGTTTATCCTCTGCGAATTGCATCCTTTTGGCTTTCAGAATGAATCCATCTGAATCTGGTTAAATGTAGCTGGGAGATGACAGATGAACACTTTCTCCGGCTTTTTTTTAGTTGTCAGCATTGGTTATGTGCATGTGGAGTCAATGCTGTGTTGTGTTTGCTGCGTTCGTTGTTCCTTGGTAAGAACTATAAGTTCATGTATAATTTTGACCTCTTTAAGCTTAGTGAATAAAGCATTGTATGGGCGTTGTAGTATTTGTGTACACATTAAATATACAGCACAGAATGTACATGAATACAAAGGATACTTACAAAAATACTTAAACACCTTGTGAGCATGTGAATGAATATTGTGAATATTGACCACTTGTCATTTTTAAAGTGAAGTCGATGGATAAACTCTTGAACGCATGGCGGAACCCTTTAAGTGTAGAGAAGCTATTCACTGTTCATGCCGCCATTTTGCTCATTGATGTAAAAATGTCACCTAAGTGAACGTACTTTCTGTTAAAATCGTTATTTGCCATCAAACTATGACTCGATGGTTTAATTGGTAATAGGGTGAATGTAGGAAAATGTGTGTCCTTCCTGCTGGTGCATCATTAATGCGCTGCTTCTGCTGGCGTTGCAGGTCATGTCGTCCAGCTGACAGGTACGTTACTGATCACACAACCATTTTACCTTCCGTCACCCAATCACCTGTCTGCTTCGCTGCCTCAGCAGTCCTTGCAGGCACAAGTCTGTTAATAAGGCTTTGTCTGGGATCTGCAGTAGGCTGTCAGACGTGTTGGTGTCTCTTCCCATATTCACCATTATCATCCATGTCAGCAGATTTTCCGTGCAGCTCCAGGATCAGGACACTGATGATTTGGAGCTGGGCATCTGTGTTTTGTGCATTTTTAGTGGTCATTCGTGGTCTGCATTGACATTCGTGGTCATCTGCATTGATATTTGAGGTTCTCTCATAACCCTGTGATGTTCTTGCCCCTGACATTTCCTCATTATCATTTGTGATATCATTGGAATAAAATGAATTGTTTTATTGTGATTTATAATATGTTTGCTGTATACAGTATATACAGACACTGACCAATTTCCCTTAATATGGAAAAAAAAAATAAAATTAATATAAAATTGCAAAAGATCAGATAATTTGAAGATCTTCTCGATTTCTTCTCGTCTTCCTCTGATTGAAACTGAGACTCCACGTCTTTACGGTTCCTTCTTTGTGGTTAATCCCCAACATTAGCAGAAAGGTCTTGTCTGGATTAGGGCCACACCCTTCATAGCCAGTACTACCCGTGACTGTAAGAGCTAGGACAACGTTTTTACTCCGGAGAAATTATCCCTACATACAGATATCACTAATGTTTTTAATTGGGGAAGTGTGTGTGTGTGTGTGTGTGTGTGTGTGTGTGTATAAATATACACTGCTCAAAAAATAAAGGGAACACTTAAAAAACATGATGTAACTTCAAGTCACACTTCTGTGAAATCAAACTGTCCTCTTGGAAGCAACACTAATTGAAAATCAATTTCACATGCTGTTTGCTGTGTCTGTCAGCGTAGTGTCCAGATCATGGAGGCACGATCAGGAGACGTGGAGGAGGCCGTAGGAGGGCAACAACCCAGCGGCAGGACCGCTACCTCCACCTGTGTACAAGGAGGAACAGGAGGAGCTTGCCAGAGCCCTGCAATACGACCTCCAGCAGGCCACAAATGTGCATGTATCTGCTCGAACGGTCAGAAATAGACTCCATGAGGGTGGTATGAGGGCCCAACGTCCACAGGTGGGGGTTGTGCTCACAGCCCAACACCTCTGGGAAATTCCAAACGTTCTGCACGAACACCAAGATTGGCAAACGCTCTGTGCTCTTCACAGATGAAAGCAGGTTCACACTGAGCACATGTGACAGACGTGGCAGAGTCTGGAGACGCCACCGAGAATGTTCTGCCGCCTGCAGCATCCTCTAAAATGACCGGTTTGGCCACCATTAATGGTCTGTAGTGGCATTTCTTTGGGGGGCCGCACAGCCCTCCATGTGCTCGCCAGAGGTAGACTGACTGCCATTAGGTTCCAAGATGCTAGACCTCATGGGCCTGGCTGTGTCAGCAGTACCTGCAAGATGAATGCATTGATGCTATGGACTGGCCCGCTCGTTCCCCAGACCTGAATCCAGTTGAGCACATCATGTCTCACTCCATCCACCAACGAACGGCACCTTGCACAACAGACTGCTCAGGCGTTATAGGGCGGTCATACCGGGACTTGGAGGCCAACTACTGAGCCTCATTTGCTTTAAGGACATTAAAGCTTGTAGTATTTTTTTTTCCCCCCATTTTAATTTTGAGTGTGACTCTAAATCCAGACCTCCATGGGTTAATAAATTATATTTCCATCTATAATTTTTGTGTAATTTTGTTGTCAGCACATTCAACTATGTAAAGAACAAATGATTTAAAATAAATATTGTATTCATTCAGATCTATGATATGTTTGTGTTCCCTTACATTTTTTGAGCCGTGTACATTGCGTAAGTGTGTCTGAATTTGCCCTTCTGACCTTTTGAGCTTTGATCTGCAGCAGTTCCACAGGGAGATAAGAGGCAACTGCAGTCATTAGTCAACCCGGAGTATATAAAGTCTCTGAGATGACGATGTACTCTCATGCCACACACTCACCTCTCCCCATCCTGTGTAGGAGACTGTGCAGGAGGAAAAAGGGCAACCCAGACCAGCACGTTTCATCTCAGCAGATAATTAATGAGGGGTGCGGCAGAGCTGGTTCGCTTGATTGCACTGCATTGTGGTTAAAGTTCATGTTTAAAGACTCTTTGTGGTCAGTTGTGATTTTATATCCAACACTCACCTGTACTTAATGTGGCTTCATTTGTCTCTCACACTTTATACATCCCGCATGTTACATGCAGACTGCAGAAGCGGCAGTGTAGCTTTTGGGAGGAGCTTGAACAAGTGATGTCTCAGAAGAAGTCTGAAAATAGCAGCCCTCAGTTTACGCTATAATGTTTCTACAGAGAAATTACACATACATGTACAACATTAGGAAATGAATGTTAATTAGCAATTTTGTAATTCCATATAATTGCACCTGTCTCCTATTATCTAATTACTTAAGGTACATTTAATATTAAAAACATGATTTTACATAAAAGAACCTTAAAACCAGTCATTAAGGCTTTTACTGTTTAAGAAATAAATTGGAGCTAGGGCCCATTTTCAGTGGTCAAAATGGGTCAACACAGTTAAACACAGTTGTTGGGGTAAGAAAAGTGTTACGTTTATCGTATTGATGCTTCGTTGCCTCATTTGTGACCAAAATGAAATGTGTTGTAAATTGAATTAATAATTCTTATTTAAGTTTTGTGTGCTATGTTGGCAGGGATTTTAATAAAGCAAATGAGAGACCTCTGAGCATGAGATCGTAATGACATGCTACTTGAAATAAGAGTGTGTCCCCGCCCTGAATGTGTCCCCGCCCTGTGCCCAATGTCCCAGGATGGCTCTGGTGGCCGTGAGCCTGCTTAACTAGTGGTGATGGATAGTGAGTGAGTTAATAACAGAAATGACTATTACAATAGCTGTGATACTGACCGTAGTGGTGCTTGGTTTTCAGGGAGTATGGACGTGGCGCAGCGGAGCCCCTTCGCCTGCTGGTTCAGCTCCATGCTGTACTGTTTCGGTGGGGCCATTCTCTCGGGACTCATGATGGCAGAACCTCCGGTTGCCCCTCTGTCCAACGGTACCAACATCCTTCTGGCCTCACTAGTCTGGTGAGTCCTATCACAGGAAAAATAAATTCTCAGTAAAAATTATTCTCTCAGACCATCAAGTGTCTGCAGGATTTACATATGCCACCCCTCATCCTGCTGTTTGTGTCATTTGGGAAGTGACATGGCTCTGAGCACAGTTGTGATGCATGGGTACATAATGAGTACTTTTAGAAAGTGTGAGACTCAAAATAACTGTCGCAGTGCAAGACTGCCCTCTAGTGCATGGTGTCTGAAACATTCTTAATGTAAAATAAATAGATCAAAAATCTAATTATAACCCTTATCATAATCAGCTCTGTGTGGTCTGATTAGTTATTAGTGGTATAGAACAAATCAGTGTAATTTCTATATAAATCAGTATAAATTCTATGTAAGTAAGCCAATGAGTCATCTTGTAAAATGGAAATAAAGGATAAATGCAGATTTTCTGTCATGGTTTACACATGAATAAGCACAGTCAATAATTACAAGAAATGAGCTCACATTATGATAATGAACAGATAAATGACCATTAACAGTGTTGGGAAAAGGGAAATGAAACGAACAATTGAATAATTGGTCACCCTCTGTAGCGTACCCATGCTATTTAAGGCAGACAGAAAGCATTCGTCTGCGCTGTTTCCCTTATAGGCAGCATACATCAACAGTGACCGACACTTGAAAAGAAAAAGAAAATAAGTCACATTTGTGTAATTTAAAATTATAAAGACATTTTATTTTGTATTAAATTCAGATAAAGGCAAAAAGGTAAGTAGAAGCCACAAAACTATAAAAGTTATATTATGAAAAAAGGTATTTCTGAAAGTATTTTCATATTGATGAAATTTTATACTGATGTAGAAGGAAAAACTGACATACCAGCATTCATTATTCAACAATCTTTAAAATTATTGCATATAATTTTGTTTAATTCATATTAAATTGTCAAAAATGCTTAGATGCATGCAGGTCCAGCTCACCATTTCATGGAGAGTGAAAATTCCTCAATGATGTGAGGATCTTGGCATCCATTGTTTAGTCAGGTGTTCAGGAATCTGTTCCCTCCCAGGTACCTGGTGTTCTACTGCCCTCAGGATGCACTGTACTCATGTGCTGCGTTTCTGCCTGTTCGCTTGGTTCTGACCGGGATGAAGGAGGTGACCCGGACCTGGAAGGTGCTGGGAGGGGTTCTCCAAGCTCAGAAGAAATATAAGGATGGGTTGCTGGTGATGGTTGCTGTGGGTTGGGCCAAAGGTACCTAAAACCTATAAGAAATCTTTTGCATGCTGCTTAAAAGTCATTTTGTGGTCTGCATGCATTTGCATGTAATATACTTAATTAAGAGTTTATTACTATGCATGAAATGAAGATCAAATCTCATTAAAGAATCCATTCATGCTGAAATTCCATATAATTCCAAAGATATTATAAGATGGATTTTGTCATAGTGAAATTCAAAAACAATTTGCACAGTTACAATTTGTGCAAATGTGTTAAATGTAAATGTTTTGCAGGTAAAATTTGCAAATGTGTATCACAAATTATCCAATCTGAAACAGCCTCTCTTACTGAAACTTTTTCCTACATGTGGCTGCTCCCTTTAGGGGTCCCCTCAGCAGATTTATCTGTCTTCATTTCCCTCTCTGCATCTTCCACTTCCAGACCAACCACCTGCATATCCTCCTCCTGCCACTCTCCTCTGCCCATTCCACCCCTGCCTGAACTCTCTTCTTCTCCTCTCACACCTCCCATTGGTCTGGACTGTTGACCCCAAGGATCTGAACTCCTGCTCCTTCACCAGTTCTACTCCCTGTAACCTGATCATACTGCTGTCCTCCCTCTCATTCACACACATGTATTCTGTCCTGACCTTCATTCCACTTCTCTCTAGAGCATATCTTCATCTCTCCAGGGTCTCGTCCACCTGCACCCTATTCCACAGATCACAATGTCATCTACAAACATCACAGTCCATAGGGGACTCCTGTCTAATCTCATCTGTCAACCTGTCCATCACTATTGCAAAAAACAAAGATCACAGAACTGATCTTTGGTGGACCCACCTTCACCTTGAACACATCTGTCACTTCTACTACCGAACTCACATCTGTCTCACTGCTCTTATACATAGAGTGGGGAAAATAGGTATTTGGGACACTGACGATTTTTCAAGATCTGTAATTTTCATCATAGGCATATCTCGAATGTGAGAGACAGAAAAAAAAATTCAGCACGTCCCATTGTATGATTTTTGAATTATTATTGTGCATTTTATTACATGAAATAAATATTTAATCAACTACGAGCCAGCAATAGTTCCTTTTTAAGAGGCCCTCCTATCCTCCACTCTTTACCTGTTTAAAAGAAACCTGTCCACAAACTGAATCAGACTCCAACCTCCCCACTATGGGCGAGACCAAAGCGCTGTCTAAGGATACCAGGGGCACAATTTCAAACCTGCACAGGACAACAGGCAAACAGCTTGGTGAGAAGCAACAATTGTTGGTGCAATTATTGGTAAAAACTCCCTGCCTGCAAGATCTGACCTTGGAGTGTCACTGATGATAAGAATAGTGAGGAATCAGCCCAGAACTAAACAGGGGGAGCTGTTCAATAACCTGAGGTGAGCTGGGACCACAGTAACAAAGGTTATCAGTAGTAACACACTATGCTGTCATTGACTAAAATCCTGCAGTGTATTCAAGGTCCCCCTGCTCCAGCCAGCACATGTCTGAAGATCCATCTGGATGATCCAAACGAGGCATGGGAGAAGGTCATGCGGTCAGATGAGACTAAAATAGAAGTTTTTGGTATGAGCTCCACTCACCATGTTTGGAAGAAGAAGAAGGATGAGTACAATCCCAAGAACACCATCTCAACCATGAAGCATAGGGGTGCCAAGAAGACAGGAGGTCTGCAAAGTATTAAGGGGCCATGTATTGCAAGATTTTGGCCAACGACCTCCTTTCTTCAGTAAGAGCATTGAAGTTGGGTCATGGCTGGGTCTTCCAGTGCGACAATGACCCAAAACACTCAGCCAGGACTATGGAGTGGCTCTGTAAAAAGCTTTTTAAGGTTCTGGAGTGACCTTGCCAGTCTCCAGACCTGAACCCAACAGAAGATCTATGGAGGAGCTATGGAGAGGCTGTCACCCAGTGTAGAAAATCTGTATAGAGAAGTTGGCCAAAACTTTAAACCTATGTAAATTATTATTCTTTTTTAAGAATCTGCCTCTCACAGTTGAGGTAAATGAAAATTACAGAGCTCTCTTCTTTTTATGGAAAATATATATTTATTTTTCCAATTGTGTCTGCACCACATTTCTCCAACTCATACAAAACCACAGCTCCTCTCTAGGCACACAGTCATATTTGTCCCAGAAGGCAAAGACTTTCTCTGATTGAGTGATGTGTAAAATGTTATTTTGTGATTGCGAATCCCAAGGCCAAGCTTGGGATTCTCATGGTAGATGGTAGGCACGTACCCTCATTTCCTATTCTGACCTCGTAGACTGAGAACCTAATAATTAACTGAAGGTCAACAGGACATAAAGAATACATTTAATATTTACAGAGGTAGCTTTGACATGTTGTGCTATTTGTGTCAAAGTACAAAGCTCAGTGTCCTACGATATTACTGTTTATAATGAAAGTTAAATTAGTGTCAGATATTAAAAGTGGTTTGTGTTTGTAAAAGAGTAACTGAACCTTGCAACTGCAACTGTACCCTGGACTGATTCCAGCGGGAACACACAGCTCATAAATGTGAGGCCTTAAATATTTGTCAGAGTGTGGAATTGCTGCATTTCTGATGGATTGATATTGAGAGAATTTCTCCCATGATTATTGATAACGATATCAGGTTTTTGTAGAAAAAAACCTGACTCGCATTAAAATAAGAATGAGACCTTAGTATACAGTACCTGAGAGAAGTCTTGTTGCTTATCTACAGTCCCTGACAAAAGTCTTGTCACTTGAGTACAAATTGACCTCAAGTGCTGCTGAAATATATATATATTTCAGAAATGGCTCATTTTATATGATCTAATATTCAAAGCATGGTAAAGCCCATTGAGTCATTGCTAAGGCATAAGTATTGTCGCCTTGTCATATGAGCTTCACCTGTGACTAATAATGGATCAATTAGGTCTCAGGGGTGTATGAACAGGACACCAGTACACTAGACCTTCACATCAACTGCAACTAGACCTCTGCAAACATGCCTGAGGTTCACCCTGAGACTAAAGTGTTGATTATCAAGAGGCTGAAGACCAGATCCACTGCTGATGTGGCAGACACCTTCAATGTGTCTCAGCGTCAAGTACTGGGGATAAAAAAAAAAGATTTGAAGAGACTGGAGATGTTTTTGACAAACCCATGTCAGGCAGACCCAGCAAGGCAACTGCTTGAGAGGACTGTTTGTTGGCTTGAAAATCCAAGGCCAGACCATTTTCCACTCCACGAGACCTGGTCAGCTGAAGTCCCTGTGTCAACCAGAAAAGTTTGTTGGATTCTGTCTCGAAATGGCCTCCATGGTCGAATCAGTGGCCAGAATCCAGCAATAAACAAAAGACCGAAAAAACAAAACGTGTTGCATTTGCCAAGGCCCACAGCCTGCTAAAAGGATGGATGCTGTAGCAGAAGGTGGATTTTTCAGATTAATCTTCAGTTGAATTACCCCACAGTCACCGCATATATTGCAGGAGACCTACTGGAGCCCGCATGGATCTGCGAGAAATCTGCAGGGTGGAAGGCAACATCAATAGTCTGAAATACCAAGAAATCTTAGCTACCCTTTATATTCCCAACCATAAAAGAGGCCAAATTCTGCAACAGGATGGTGCTCCATCACATACTTCCATCTCCACATCAAAGTTCCTCAAGGCAAAGAAGATCAAAATGTTCCAGGATTGGCCAGCCCAGTCACCAGACATGAACATCATTGAGCATGTGTGGGGTAGGATGAAAGAGGAAGCATGGAAGATGAAGCCAAAGAATATTGATGAACTCTGGGAGGCTTGCAAGACTGCTTTCTTTGCTATTCCTGATGACTTAATCAATAAATTGTATGAATCCTTGCCAAACCGCATATATGCAGTCCTTAAAGCTCATGGAAGTCATACAAGATTACATTTGGATCTCACAACACCACTACTTAATAAGCAGACAGATTTTTGTATTTGCAGTAAATTAAGTCAGGTTAATAGCAGGTGTTTCTATAATATACAGTCCCTGACAAAAGATTTGTTGCTTATCTATTTTGTAGAAACACTTGCTATTAACTGGACTTTTAATTAATCAATTATTTAAAAGTCAGTTGATGTTTAATGCATTGAAATGAATACAAAAGTTTTGTCGCCTATACAGAAATTGAACAAATTAAGTAATGGTGCTGTGAGAAATTATTGATATTATTGATTAAGTCATCAGGAATAGCAAAGAAAGCAGTCTTGCATGCCTCCCAGATTTCATCAATATTCTTTGGCTTCGTCTTCCATGCTTCCTCTTTCATCCTACCCCACTCATGCTCAAGGATGTTCATGTCTGGTGACTGGGCTGGCCAATCCTGGAGCATCTTGATCTTCTTCGCCTTGAGGAACTTTGATGTGGAGATGGAAGTATGTGATTGAAGACCATCCTGCTGCATAATTTGGCCTCTTTTATGGTTGGGAATATAAAAGGTAGCTAAGATTTCTTGGTATTTCAGACTTTTGATGTTGCCTTCCACCCTGAAGAGCTCTGCTGCAGTGGAAAATGGTCTGGCCTTGCATCAAGCCAACAAACGGTCCTCTCAGGCAGTTGCCTTGCAGGGTCTTGTCAAAAACATCTCCAGTCTCTTCAAATCTTTTTTTGTGCTCAGTACTTGTAGCAGACACCTTCAATGTGTCTCAGCGTCATCAGCAATGGATCTGGTCTTCAGCCTCTTGATAATAAACACTTTAGTCACAGGTGAAGCTCATATGACAAGGCGACAACACTTATACCTTATCAAAGATGGACTCAATGGGCTTTACCAAGCTTTGAATATTAGAATACTTTTTGACAGTTTCATTTTGCACTGAAATATTATTACAAAAGCTGTTGGGAATAAAATTAGGTCTTTCTTGTGAAAAAATCTTGATTAAAAATATATTTCAGCGGCACTTGAGGTCAATTAGTACTGTGTATGTCTGCAGTTTACTGCAGAGAATCATAGTCACTTGTTTTATGATATCAAAAGATATTGCTGACCTGAACAGTAACATTGTGATGTATTCATATAAATATATGGATAAAATATAAACAAAGGATGTTTGTCTGATATGTAAAAAAATTTAGTAAAAATAGTCATCAGCATGTCCATTTTCTCTGAGTAAAAACAAACTTTGCATTGAGACTCCAGGGTATCAGTAGATCATGAAAGGCATAACCTATAAAGTGAAATCACTATTGTTTTTACCCTGCACTGAATACAACCAGAAAGGGGTATGCGTGGATGTTGTAAAATTGGTCTCTTCTTATTTAAAGGTGCTGGTGGAGGCCTGATGAGTAACTTCGAGCAGCTGGTGCGTGGAATCTGGAAGCCCGAAACCAACGAGCTGCTGAAGATGTCATAGTCAGTTTTGTTCCTATTATTATTTTTATTATCATTACAACAACCAGGCAGGCTTATGTAAATGTGCATGTCAGATGTCTGAGTTTGCTGTGTAAGTAACTGAATGAGCCGCCCTTTACTTCTGTGAGATGCTTTTTCATCTTTTAAAATGGCAAGCGTGGCTCTGCTCTGTGGAGTAATGCAGGTAGAATAATTGCCTTATGTATTGATTTTCTCTCTCTGATCCCCCCACCTTCACCACTGCCTCTCTCATTCTGCTGTCACATTATTCTGTCATTGTCATTTAAAAGCTGCTCTCTGGTTGCTCAGTCTCTGCCACTCTATTATATGATGGACTGCTGTCGTGTTCACCAGCACAGTGATGTGACCTATGCATAGCAAATATTAACAAACTCAATACATCACAGCATGATATAAGGTAACTATTAAATAGTAAGTAAATATGACGTACAGGTTTGCTATTTTGTTTTATGCAATCCTTAAAGTTTAATATATAGACTGCTTTACCTTTCAGATTTACAGTGGATACGAAGGTATCACACCATAAAGGAAATTCGGGGTGCCCATTTAAATACTTTTTCTCAAAATATGTGTGGCAGAGTTCTTACAGTCATTAAAATCCTGGAAAAGTCATGGAATTCGAAAAGAGATTTTTCCAGGCCTTGAAAATTTTGGGAATACGAAATAAACAAACATATAAAGTCATTAAAAAGTCATTGAAATCTGATTGACACATTAATGTATAACATGAAGTACATAGTTTCCTGTAAGACTGCGCGAGAAACGTTTTTCTATGTTTATAATTACAACATTTAAAACTAGTGCAGGTCTATAGTATCTTTGCTCGCTTTATGCAGTGAACCACTTCACATGGTGCTGTGTGCCTTGCTTTCATATTCCCGCACCTCTGCAGCCGCGTGTCTCCTTTTAACAGTAACGTAAATTACAGCTAATGATCTCTGGCTCAGGCTTGCTCAAACTTGGAGAAACACATTCTCGACACTACTTCTAGCTGGAATAAGAAATTATCACTTTTATAATCAGTTTTACTTAAATTGAGCTTTTCAGGATTGTCATACTTTTAGATTAACAAAATATTGTGCTAAATTTTACTTTTTTGTAATTTTTTTCCAAATTTGCACAGAAATTTCAGAGAACATATAGTCATGAAAATTTGCCTTAGAGTATTTTGAACATCATGGAAATTCTTTTGTAAAAATGTGTTAGGAAAGGTATTATCTTCAAACAAAATACATTTCTTAAAGGAAATACCCAGTGTAATGTTTGCTCCAAATGTCATATATATAATATATAGATGCTGAATATATATTATTCAGAATCTATATTTTGTGTCAACATTGTTTTTCACGCACTGCCCCCCGGGTGCCTCTCATGGCTGCCCACTGCTCACCAAGGGTGATGGTTAAAAGCAGAGGACTCATTTCGTTGTGTGGCATAGTGTGCTGTGCTGTGCTGTGCTGTGTATCACAAGGACAATCATTTCACTTTCACTTAAGAATAAAACAGACAAATGTTGTATTGTGACCAGTTCACAGTCCTGGTCTCAGTTCTATTATGGATCTGTGATTCATTCAGCATGCAACAGCAATTCAAGCTCTGATACAGAGGTCCAGCCATCTGAGTGCATGTTCTCATGTGTGTGAATTTCATCTTGTGAGCACTGATTTTTCCCCCTATACTGACTAGGTTAGGTGAATTGGTGATACTAAATTGGCTGTGGTGTGTGATCACACTGGTGCTCTGTTTCTGGGGGCCTTCTGGGATAGGCTCCAGCTGTGAAAATGGCCTGGATAAGAGGGCTTAGATGATAGATGGAAGGATCAAATGATCTAGTGCATGAGGTTGTGGTTTCACAGATATACCATATATCTGGCCTACTTTCTCAAAATCTGGTTGGTAATTCTTGGGTTAACATGTTCAAATCACACATCACACAAACAGCCCCATCTTCTTTTTGTTGTTACTGACTGACCTTTGACCTTTTGTATGTGCAGTCCCACCAAGATCACGTTGATTGGCGCTGTGCTGTTTGCCCTGCAGCAGAATCATTACTTGCCTCTTCAGAAGCACCACCTCATGCTCATCTACACCGTCTTCATCGTTGTCAACAAGGTTTGTCCCTGCAATGTGCCCTCAAATCTTCCGGGCTACCTCGATCCTCTGAACATTAGTTGACCCTTTGAAGCATGAAAACCAAAAAGAAAAAAAACTCCCTATCAGAAATCTTATACACATCCCGCAGGGACAGGCACCTTTTATCCTCCTTGTGTTTTCCTTCTTTAATATGTTTGATCTGTCTGACACAGGTTGGCAAGGTGTTGCAATGAGTCGCATTAGCGAGTTCTTACTGATTTTCACTGGGGTTTTGCATCGCTTTTCATCTTATTGCATCACTTTCTCCTACACTGGAAGAAGTTTCCTGCTCTTATCTGGGGTTATTTTACCACAGGCTACAAAAGCTCTATTTTTAGTATAAAATCTCTTTTACCTGAATCACACCCTTTTATCCTCTGACTGCACGTGGCCCGCGTGCCTCATTAATTTTGCTTTAGACAATCAAATTCTTCTTTCACCCTCCCTGTCCTTCCTCCTCGGTGTCTCTGTGGGTCATTTCTCATGCATTTACATGTATTTGTGGGTTTTAATATTTGCCTCTATCGTTTTTTTGTGCTGAAGACAAGAATGATGTTGACTGGTTCCAATTCCTCGCCATTTGCCCCTGTGGAGTCTGCCATGTACCACACGCTGTTCGCGCGGCCCAGCAAAGACTCCAGCCTTACTTGTGGGACCAAAGCCACAACCAAGCCTACAGCATCTGCGGCCAGTGCCATCGACGGTAAAGCAGACGGTAATTCCAGGAACGGCTCAACGGCTGGTGGCCTTGAATGCAGCTGCAACGGGCTGAACGGCAGTACCCATGAGCCCTCTGCACATGAGGAGAGCTCAGCTGACCAGGCAGAGCCGAAAGACACATCAAACAAAAAGACAGATTAGCATCTGAACTTTGCATATAACAAACATGACCAAGCATATTAACTTCTAATCACGAGACAATGAGATTTAAAGAAATTAATATATATATATTTTCCTATTTATAATAAAACAGGGCTGTGGTCTTTTTTTTTTTTTTTTTTCTGAGCCTGCTCTAGGGGTTTTTAAGGGTTTTGATGAAAATACGGTTTCTTGCTGCTCTTTGAAAGACATTCAGCATTATTTTTTATCTGTGTCCAAGTTTCATACTTTCTTAAAAGCTTTTGATTTGACATAATTGCTTTGTAACCATTATATTTTATATTATTTATATCCAAGAGATGCCTTCATGAGTGCATGTATAAAGAATACAGTGCATGTAAAAGAATGTAGCACACTATGCTGTACAACATTTCTAATGACTGAAATGTTATAAAAAAGTAAATCCACTTGCACGGAAACATGTTCTGTTGTCTTTCTTTGCAGGATATTTCATTTATGATGCAGAAAAGTTGGTCCATGCTTTTATTACATCAAGGTTAGATTACTGCAACGCATTACAGTCTGCAGGTTCTAGTAGGTGCATGAGTAAACTCCAGCTAGTTCGGAACGCTGCAGCCAGAGTTCTAACTACAACCAGGAAATTTGACCACATCACCCCAGTCTTACAATCCCTGCACTGGCTACACATCAAATTTAGGATTGACTACAAAATCCTACTTTTGACCTATAAAGCTCTTAATGGTCTTGCTCCGCAGTACCTGAGTGAACCCGCCTGGTGTGGGGTCACTACTGGTACCCAAAGTCCACAGCTGGGAGCAGATCCTTCTCCAACAGAGCTCCGCAGTTGTGGAACGTCTTGCCGGTCAGTGTTTGGAACTCAGACACAGTCTCAGTGTTTAAATCTAAACTAAAAACACATCTGTTTTCTCTGGCCTTCTGTTAAAGTCCCAGACACAGTCTCAATTATAAAGTCCACTTTATCACACAGTCCCCTTGTTAGGCACAGACAATGTTAAATTCACCTTAGTTAGGCTGTCCTTGTTCAAGTGTCCTGAATCAAGCCTACAGACTCCTGGTTCCTGGCAACTACTAAATGATGACTTAGCATGAAACGAATCAGAGGGTCACCACAGCCACCACCACCTTAACAACTAAAGCTTCAGGGATTTTCAAATGGACCAGTAGCATCATAATGGACACGTAATGTACACCATGACTTTGGACTTCTCCACCTTTACAACTGTAGGACTTTTTCTCTTATTGGACAAACCATCACAAACCCTGCACTGACACCACATACAAGCTCACTCTACATTGGAAGAGGGTCCCTCTCTGTATCAAACCTTCCCAAGGTTTCTTCCTTTCTTTTTTCTCTTAGAGTTTTTTTTTTTTGTGTGGAGTTTTTCTTGTGTGCAGAAGGGTCAAGTGTGGGGGCTGTCAACTGTAGGTCCTGTCAAAGCCCATTGAGACATACTGTATGTGATTTTGGGCTATATAAGAAATAAATGTTGTTGTTGTAAATAAAGAGTACTAAACATAATGTAAACACTGATCAGCCATAACACTATGACCACCTGCTTCCATGAAGGGATTTAATTGGGTAGCAACAAGAGTAACATGAATACAGGACCCAAGGTTTCCCACACTGCCTCCATCAACCTATCTTCTTTCCATAGTGAATCCTGGTGTCATGTCTTGATTATGTAAGCGACATACATTAATCCAACCCTACATATGACGTAAAAGAAAATTCTATTCATCAGACCAGGCCACCTTCTTTTAAAGCTCTGTGGTACAGTTTTGGTTTTCTGTAACCTTTGAATTCTGATTCCTTGCTATCAAAACCAGTATTAACTTTTTGAGATCTCAAGTGGCTCTTCTATTGGATCAGACAACATATGTGCATGACCCTGCCACTGCCTCACTGGTTTTCCTTTCAATGTAGGTCCTGACCACTGCAGATTAGGAACATCCCACAGAATTTGCTGTTTTGGAGATGCTGTGACCCAGCTGTATGGCCATCACAATTGTACACACATTTATGTTCAGCTTTTACATCAACTCCAAGGTCAAATTGTCACAAAAGACAAAATCCCTCCAGTCAGTGGTCCTAATATTATGGCTGATCAAAATACAGTCATAATTTTCTTACAATGGGTGAAACCAGGATACCTCAAGTTCAAGAAATAACCTTTAAGAATCAAGAAAAATACCCACCATCCCCCTTTGTGTGCATACAAATTAAGAATTGATGTGCTTTTCAAAGCCTTTTGAAAGATCAGTGAAAAATGTCTGGAGTCTTAAGTGAATATGTCTACTGTGCAGGTGCCCCAGCATAACAATCAGGAGTGCGGCTTCTGGGTGCTGTTCTCACTGACACTGGGGTTGAACTCACGAAATTTAAAGATACACATCGAGGTTAGGGATTAGACTCTCTCCCTTCCTTTGTTTCCCACCATCCAGTGCCGGGAACGCTCTTCAGACACTGTTACTATAGCAGTGCAGGTGTGTGACAGCTATGGGCCAGGGGCTTACGGGCAATTCATTTAATGAGGTCCAGCACAGGCCCTGTGCCCCTAGTGGGAGGTGGGAGTGGAGGTCGCCGGATAAGCCAAGGTCATGTCACTGCGCATATTGGAGTTGTCAAGACTCCTGTGTTAAAGCCACAGCTGATTAAGGCAGAATAACACCTACATTTAAAAATGGGGATAATCAATCGATCAATCTATCTATCTATGTATATGTGTGTATGTGTATATATGTATATATATGTGTGTGTGTGTGTGTGTGTGTGTGTGTGTGTGTGTGTGTGTGTGTGTGTGTGTGAGTATATATATATATATATATATATATATATATATACATATTTATATAGAGAGAGAGGATAGAGGTTAACTCACCTTCACCCTGCAGTCTTCACTCACATAATAGCATGATGATTGATTAACCTCATGTTTTACTGCTTTACCATCCAATAGAGTGTTGGGTAATAATTATTTTGACCTTCTTGGGAATTATGAAATATGTTTTTTTTAACAGATATTAATTATGAAGATTCTTTTTTATTAACAATTTTGACTGAGCCCTATCCACTGATGTTCGCAATGGATGCTTCACATTCTAATGTAATGTCACTGTGATGATACAAAAGAACCCAGTAGAACATGCAGGATACGAACCAGATACCATTGAACTGACAGATCATGTACCACAGTTCCCTGGGTGGTGGAGCTGTCTGGATCTCATGTGGTGTAGCCTGGTGTTCATTCACCCACACTGGGCTGGACAGTTTTCCTGGTTGCAGAGGGTTGGGGGGTTGAAGGAGTGGACAGATGGATGCAGGTTTCCAACTCGTCCACTAGGGGGTGTGGGGTCCCTTGTGAGCCTGGTCTGCTGCAGGGTGAACGTCAGGGACCCCTCTGCCTCCACGGAATGGTAGCTGCCTGCAGACACAGAGTGGCACGTCCTGAACAAAGGCAAGGTCCATCAAATCTGACACAAAGAGATCTTCCTCGTCATTCACGCTCACCTCACAAACGCACACATGCTCACACGCACAAGCTTTCCTTCAACAATCCCCATGGTCCACCAGCTTGTACCTTTAATGACAGTAGAGGTGATAATGACATTGGATTCCTTGTGATTTGTGGTTTGATAATGCATTTTTGTTCAAGTCCAAATCCAAGCACCTGCTTTCCATCTAGAAACCATCGCCTACACTAATCGTTAAACCATCAGGGACTGTGTCTCCTGCTGCTTTTTGTGTATGTGTGTGTGTCTCAATTGTGACCTTATTCACTCCAGCTGAAACCATGGAAAACAGTAAGCGACTTTCTCAGGGGGAATGCCTCCACCATGCAGAGGAGCACAAAGGAAGGGTCCACTAACACTCGCTCATCCCCTGCAGCACCACCGAGCAGGACCATCACTGCACCAGAGAGAGAGAGAGAGAGAGAGAGAGAGAGAGAGAGAGAGAGAGGGAGGGGATGGACAAAGAGAGTGTGTAAAATGGAGGGAGATGGATAGCTAGACAGAAAGCCAAGGGAGTGAGAGGGAAAGAGAGAGAGAGAGGAGATTGAAAGAGAAACGGCACAAAGGCTTTGTGTTGTTCTCTGCAAGTTCTGCTGAAATGAACTGGAGATGCAATCCCACAAGATTGCCCCTGAAGCAGAGTCCACCTGAAACGCGTGCGCAGACCTTTAGGACACAAGACGCAGAGGGAATGAAGCAATTTCAGCCTCCTGCAGTCTTTTCCCCCCAACCCACAGACACCCATGAATACTGAATTATTTGAAATGGCAGCTCTAACTTGAACTGAGGACATTTAGAAGATATTTCACAATCTGTGCACATTGTGGAAAGGCTGATGTTTGGATTGAGGAAAATGAAAATAGAGTGAGAGAAAGAGAGAGAGGAGGGGATCATTCTGGGCCATCATGGCAGAACAGCGCTGATGCACACTGGGTCTTTTGAAAGCCTCACCATTGAATGCCAAAGCAGCCCACTGTCTGAGGCTATTCAAGATCTGACTTGTAAGAGGAGAAGAGCAGCTGCAAGGAGAATGCCAAAAATGGAGCTGGCATGCTCCTCAGGAAGTAAAATGTTCAATAGAAAACAGCATTTGAATCATTATCTCCTAGTTCTTCATTAACAATGGACCATCTGAACATACATATTGTTCACTTTTACAAATAATATTTGATATCTGGAGATTCTGAGAGGTTCCAGGACTAGTAGGTCCTAGAAAAGGAGTCGAGTGACCTGCTGATTCCTTTCCTGCTGATTGATATGGTTGGATATAACACTGGGGCTAGCCACTTCATTAAAACCACAAACCAAATATTGTATAACCAAAACAGCTCTGACAAGCTCCCCACAAGATCTCCAAAACTCCCCTGTGGAATCTGACACCAAGGCGTTAGCAGCAGATCTATTGGAAGGTGGCAGCTCCACCAATCAGACTTGTTTTTCCAGCTACACACAAATCTTGAACTTGTTACTGCAGATGAAGCAGGCCTGGAGAAAGCATATAGTTCAGTGAAGGTTTGGTGAAAACCACATAGCTCACACAGATAAATTACACCAGACTTCTGGTAACCAAACATGGACCCAAAGATGTGTAGGTATACACTGAATCAATTAAATAAAGGCAGTTTGTTCATCCTGCTGCCTTACACACCCAACCATCCACATGAGAAGAAGACATGATTCCAGAGCAGGTCGATCAGATGGTGAACAGGGGTCAGAGAACACTACTGTCCCCATGTTATTTATTGTACTGTTCTTTACACCTTTCTGTCACAACAAGCATTAGAGGCTGCACCATCAGGAGTCCATGGCAAGCACCATAAATTACAATCGGCCAGCTGAAGTTGAACCAGATTTTTGTGTGGGCATAGCCATGTCCTGCAAAGGCTGGAATGTAGATTGTTATTGGCTGATCTAAGGGATATTCCCAGCAAGCAGCCTCTGACAGAGCTACAGAGAAGGTCATTGAGATCATAATAATATTGCAAATATTATATAGCACATAAAATGTGGATCTGTTCCTTCATCATATCTAAACCGTGCAAGCAAAATGAATGAACCCTTCAATGGTATTCCTTAAAACCTCTCAGTGATGTTTATACCTCCAGTTTACATATACAGTGCCATCAGAAAGTATTTACACCCCTTCCACAATTTGTAACATTACAGCCTTATTCAAAAAAGAAAACACACACACACACACACAAACACAAACACACACACATTCTTGTCAGTATGTGAAATAAGTATCTACACCCTTTGCTATTGAGCATATTTGCTATTTAGCTAAGGCTGATCATCCTTGATATGCTTCTAGAACCTGTTGGAGTGCACATCTGGTAAATTCATTTACTTGAAAATGATTTGGAATATGGGGTCTCATAGTTAATAGAAACTCAGAGTAGAAGTCTATGCCTATGGGATCAGATTGAGGCAAGGCACAAATCTGGGGAAGGATACAAAAAAATTTCAGCACCATTATATGTCCCAAAAAAGGACAGTAGTGTCCATCATCTGAAAAAGGAAGAAGGTGGAGCTCCACTGGAACTACAGTGTTCCCTTGTGGAGATGGCAAAACCATCCAAAACCAGTCAGCTCTCCACCACCCACCGTCCACCACTGACGTATGTTGGACAGATGAAAGCCAGTCCTCCTTGGAGTCTGTCAAAAGGCAGGGTTGGAGACTGTAAGAATGAAAATCCTGTGGTCTGATGAAACCAAAATAGCACTTTTTGGCCTGAATTCAAACTGCCCTGTCTGGAGGATGCCAGGCACCGTTCATTACTTGGCTAACACCATCCCTACCGTGAAGCATGGTGGTGGCAGCATCAGAACCAGAACTGGGCGACTACTCTGCACAGAGGGTAAGATGACAGCAGCCAAATATAGAGAGATTATTCAAGACAACCTACTCCAGAATGCTCTGGAACTAGGGCGAAGATTTAACTCTAGGAAAAAAATGGCAGAAAATCCCCACAACATGGTGTGCCAAACGTGTAGAGGCAAGGTGCTTCAACAAAATATAAGAATTCTTATGAAACACCGGATAAACAAGCTTTAGGAAATGAAAAATAAAATGCATGTCTTCCTAAAAATTAGGTTTTTGCCATTCTCAAGGTGTACAGTTCTCTGTGCAAGTTTTACAGTACGTTTTATGAAAAGACATCACGTCGAAGGGAAATACAGGATTTTTATTGTCGCTAATGCGCCTCGTTGTCGAGTAATGTAACATTTTTTGAAAACTACCATTTGGCATGTTTACCATCAATCCAGATAAATAATCTTTACATTTCTTCAGCCAAGAAGGAGTACACAAGGTTTCCAAGCAGGGAAGCAACATAATGCAGATAAGGCAGAGAGCACAAAACCATGAGTTATTTTCATTTTAAGTTGGACCAGGTTGCAAATTTCTATAAAAGTCAAGGGTGATGGTTAAATGCAGGGGGTGTGCACCGTGCGTTGTGTTGCGCTTGTTTTCTTTACACCTAATGTAATCTGTGACAGAAGTTTCCATATTCCAAAAATTCCCAGATCTGCTTTTCCTATGAATAAAATTAGATGTAGAACAGACAGAATAGATTTACTTGATTTACATGTTCTGAGATCTGATTGTGTACAAAAAATTCTTTTTCTGTGTGGTCTAGGTGGTCTTTGATTTTTTAAATGCCATTTCGGGTACCAGACGAGTTGGAACTGTCTTCTGTAAATCTAATGTGGACACGCCGTTGACCTGTGTCCCCTCTGAATGCACACACCCAAACGGAGCCGTGGAGAGTGCGAGCTCTCTTATTGGAGTAGAATCACAGGAGAGGCATCCAATATAACATCGGTGACCTCAATTGATTCAAACGCGGCCCTGCGCCTCAGGAGGGTCCATGCGGTGCTCCGTGAAACCATCTCCCTCTCTCTGCTCTCCTCTTCTACCTCTTCCAACATCCCTTCTTCATTTTCATTATCGCTCCATCTGCCGCCATATTTCTATCACTCCGTATCCGTCCACAGCGTTTCACTGTCTTCTCACCTTCTTTCCTCCTGTTCCAATTTCTCCCTCCTTATAGTCTCCTGTTCCTTCTTCCTCTTTCCTCCTGTCTCCTTGTGAAAAAGCAGGGCATTGTCCCCAAAGTGCTACACCCCTCCAGTATGCAGAGAAGGCAAGGCTGATGTTTTAGGTGTGCCCATGTGTGTGACTGTGTACGGAAGGCCATCTATCTGGCTTGGGTGGCATCAGTGGGCGTGTCCCAGCCTCTCCTCCCAGCCCTCCGCCCGTTCCTCCCCTCCCCTGCACCTGGAAAGGGAGCAGGAAGAGGAAGAGTGGCCGTCATTAGTATTCCGTCAGGAGTCTCCCAGACAGACGAGACATCTGAGCAGAGCAGGCGCAGCAGATAAAAAAGAAGCCATTAATCCCAGGAAGATTACCAGCACTGATACTTTATCCCACAGTAATACAGCAATACAAGCAGGCCCATTCCATTTACAATGCCTTCTGATGAAAAGGGAAGAGCTCACCTTCAGCAGAGCACAGGGGCCAGACAGGCAGCTTCCCGCCACTAAATGACCTCTGATTCGCATTCATCTTTGTGACGGGCAAGCACGGGCTACGTGTTGCCTACGTCCCCCTTTCTCATTTCAGGATTTTATATTCAGGGTGGACACCGTCCTGCCGTTGGAGCTTTGAGAGGGACAGATGTCTTTCTGTACATCTCCAATCGTTGCCTGCGCACAATGGCCGGCCACCCCTCCCTCGCAGAGCTCTACAGTGCGCATATATTAATCTATTGTGGCCGAATCCTGCTCTCTTCCACCACGTCAGATGGACTTCACATGGCAAACAAAGCCTTTGGGAACGTTACATCGTTACAGGAAGACTTCTGCAAAAAAACTAAAAATCTGGAGATTCTTGGTCTTAAATGTAATAATAGGTTTCACTCAGTTAACCAAGAGGGCTGTAGAGGGTAGAGCGAGACTATGAAAATGAAAACAGGATGGCAGATGTAAGACGAGATTAAAAAAAGAAAAATCCGACAGATAAATTGTGGCCCTGCAGAGGTCTCGAAATTATTCCGATGAGGGATGATAGAAGAGAATACAGACAACAAAGTCCCTGCTGGAGTCAAGAGAAAGAGAGAGAGAGAGAGAGAGAGAGAGAGAGAGAGAGCAACCACCAAGATCCAAAAGAAAATGAAATCCCTCAGACTTGGCAGATAGTGTTACCATGAGAACAGCGTGGACTCATCTTTTGTGCATGGAGTCCTGACTTGCTGAGGGAACCATCTGTTACACCCTTCTCCCAGTTTAGGACAGGACCGCCTCTGGAATACGTGTGTATCCACTCTTGAACCAGAACTAAAGACTGGCTCTCATCTGTCGTGAGGACTTCATACAGGACAATGCAGCTCTAGAGAGAGAACCATCGGTCTAGAACGTATGATGAGGATGAGAAAATTAGTTTATAGGATGCATGAAAATGTAGTGATTACGTGACAGGGTCACCAAGAGGTCAAGCACCAATTTCCCCTTAATGCGGTTTACACTAAAGCCCAAAATGTTCATGCCAGGAGCACAGAACCGGTCTCTTCTCCAGAAATAGCCCCTGTTTCCTAAACACAATTGAACTGCCCAAACAGCTCCCTCCCAATACCTATTTCATGGCTTTGAAATAGAATGTGAACAAGGCAGGTGATGATCATGTGTTGTATGGGGAACACATGCCAAGGGAGAAATGAGGAAGCCATACTTGAGAAAACAATGCTGGATGTGAATGCAAAATGTCAGAGAAAATCAATCGAAATATTGGCTTGCAGTTCTGTGCTTTGATGGGTTTCCGATTTTCCAACCAACACAAAAGATGTTGATTGTTTGTCCTTCTCCACATAAAAAAGACCCCCGCATCATTCAGAGCAGAAGAAAACTGAGAAAGATTTTCAAAAACATTACACCATCCGCCGTATTCCATTTCGGTTTCCAGTTGAGTATTAGAATCTGTCCGTCTTTCATATCCTGGAACAAACCCTGGACTGTAGAGAGTCATTAAATTCAAGTCTCATTATATTCTAAATATGTAATCATTGAATTTCATCAGTGTGCTCATGGACACTACTTAATAAAACCAATGTGTCAGGATTTTCTTCCCCTGATGTTTCAGAAAACAAAGAGATCTATAAAGCCACAATAAATTAATGATGACTGTATTTTAATTGTGCTAGCATGGTGTTCGCAAGATGTTAGTATGCTTGCTCATTCATTCATATCAGAAATTAAATAAAAAACGAAAGTGGAGTGATTGTGAAACACAGCACAGCACATGGTGCCCACGACAAAATGTGTGCACCCTAAAGAAAGAAAAATGGCTAATTACATTCTCCAGTTTTTGCTTTGTGTCTGTGTTTAATTCCAAAAACCTGGCAGATATGCATGATGTTCTCATTATTAACATGCCAAATATGTACATTTTAACACGCATCACCATCACCTGGTGACCAGATACCCTGTCCTGAAATATTGTGAAAAACAGGTACTTTATCATTAATGGAACATCTCAAGGATAATTTAGACTAAGAAAATTATCCACCAACTCTCAGGTCTTGTATGGAGATGTATATCGGCCTCTCACCTGCATCTAAGTACTATTAAACCAGCATATCTAGTTTAAGTTCTATGAATCCAGGATATGTCATGTTTCTATGTGATTTGTCATGGGTCTACAAAATGAAACAAATTTCACCTTCCAAACTTCCTCCCTCAAAACCTGTCCAAACAAACCCACTAGGCCCAGAGGACATTTTTTTTTAACTTTATAAAAAATATATGTTTTAGGAAAAGCAATTGAAATGTAGAGAGAACTGGGTATCTCGCCTCTGTCATTTTTGTTCTTTTTCACTTTCTTCAGCATAAACCATAAGCTGTGTCTGTTTGTCAGGCACAATATCTAGGTTTCTCAAAAAAAATGTTAAGAGGAAAAGAAAGATTTGCACTGGACTGGGAGAATGTCTTTGATAAAAGGTTGCATGGTTACAATGGGAAATATTGCGGGCTGATTCCCATTGGCTGAGCCTTCTCGTGGACTAAAGCCTTGGCTGAGTGATCGGCATGTCTGTTTTTGACAGGCTGGAGATAAGAAAGTGCCCTCAGGTATTAGATGTCATTCCTTTTCATGGGGAAAAGCAGTTAGACTACCTTTGCAAAGGCACCTTCCGTGAAGAGAGAAATTCACAACAAAGCCTTCCTCTCTCATTAAGTCAGCTGTGCAGCCAATGCCGCTGAGGAGCACAATATTTGAAGCAGAAGAGTAATCCCCTGCTCAATTTAGCACACTGCCAGAGAATTTCAAATGTCCATAATAACCAAAGTTGGAAATCAAGGGCGCACGTTTGTACACATGCAGCCATTGGACATTTTTACTCTCCTCTGAGCTATAAAATAGCTTCACCCACCCAGGACTTTTACACCTTCTCAATGTGTTCCTCAAATTCCAGTGCTTTATACTTGAAACTAATCTTAATTTGTGCTCTGTAGATATTCAGACCAAGAACACAAAATATTGACTGTATTTTCTGGGAGGTAATAATGATGGTTGGTTGGTGTAATATCTTCAGTATCTACTGTAGACCAAGGAATGTGAATGACAACCGTGAGAAAATCCCTTGCAGAATATGGCCTGGAGCATTGTGAAGAGCTTGGAACCAGTACATATCCCCCTTCAGCAAGATGGTCTCAGTAACTGAATACTGAAATAGGAAAAACCGTAGCCTCAGAAAACAGAATCAAGGCGATACAGAGGAGCACAACTGAGACGAGAGAGAACTCAGTGCAGGACAATAGCACAGGCTTCATGGGAAAGAAATGCTGCCTAGAGGTGGTCAGAAGGCGATATAGGAGAGTCTAAACCCAAATGTGTCCTGTGGCACAAATCAAGAACTTTTCTGGGTGCTATTTTCTTAGAACTACCCCAGTGATAAGGAATGTTGTATTGGTTGGAGAGCTGTCAATCTTGTGAGAGCTGTCAATCTTCCTTCAAAAATCCCGGAGACACACTTGACATGACGTTAGCAAACACTCCCCTTGCATAACTCTACAATGTTTGGTTAAGTTTCCTAATCTTTTCCACATATGTCTTTATCAAGTTTTGAGGTGACATAATCTGAATTGATAATATCCAAGTGTTCGTATTTAAATATCCATCTTCACATACAAACACACACAATATTGGCCATCTTCCATTCTCAACCTTTCTTTTCACATGACAATAGACATATTGTTGTCATCTTCCCAGTGTCTGATGCCTGCATGGCTTGGCACCTTTTGCTCAGAGTGAGCTGAGAAGGTGGCTGACAGCATGGAAGGCCGCGCTATATTGTAAAATCCATTTAAAATATGGAGCTGGGAATGTAGGAGATAGCTCAGCACTTTCTTCTGGAAGGGATGAATCATTCATCATGTGCAGTGCCAGTACCAGAGAGGTCGATCAGACCCTCTGCTGACTCCACATCCTCTTCTGGGGGACAGCAGGACAGCTAAGGAACACATGCAGAAGGACAATGGATCTTAGCTTGGAGTCATTTTGTTGGTCCCATTTTTTTTAAAAGGACAAAAAAAATGGGATTAAGCTTTTTTCTGTTGCCAGGAGCACATTTTTGAATTCTGAAACATTAAATGGCAGTGAGGTCCCTCCTCTTTATTCTGTGGTCCCTGAACAGATACTGATGCAACCACTGTGAGTGATCTTTAGAAAATACAGAATAATAGCAACATACTAATTAGTCATACCAGGGATATCAGGACAATGGATCTATCTCACACCACAAACAAACATCAAACAGCCACATTAACCACTCTGCTGAAATGTCCTTCTCTTGCTCCACTAGTTCTTATGAGGATGTGGGATGGGAAGATGGACATGTCCTTCAGTGGACATGTCCCAGTGATACTCTCCCACAGGACTTGTTTTCACTATGAAGTGTGTGAGACAACATCTACCTCTTTTGCCAGCTGACCAGAAACCTGAGAAAGCAGCAGTTCACATGTCTGCTCTCAAACAGGAACCTGTTGGACCTGTTCAACGCATGCATGCAAACGTTAACGCATGGAACGGAAGAGCAATGACAATTTGTGCTACCAGAGGCAGTGAGCATTTTTTTCAGCGAGTAAGAGCTGCCTGAGGGGTACTGACCTCTCACCATTGTTGCACCTCTCAACAGACAGACTGACTGGAGGCCACTGAAGGGGGAGAATACATTAGCCTGAGAGCCACCACAAAATAGCAGAGAACATGAGCGAGAAACCAAGAAAAGGGAGAGTCACAGGAGGGCGTGCACTGTAAGAAGACTCATGGGCCAGCACTGGCTTTTTCGTGCCCCTCTCTGTCTGGTGGCTCTCACGACGAAGAACTTGAGAAATCCATTGTTCTGATTGCAGACTTTATGCAAAAACAGCAGCTAGTCACCTGTTTTTCAGCAGAAATGGGATGGAACCTGAAAATCATTATATTAATATTTTATTTGTACTGATGAGAAAATGCCAGCGTTACACTTGACTGGTCTGTTTGCTGAAGTACTGAGAAACTAAATAAATAAATGATGATGATAATGTTGTTTTAAATGTATGTGGCTTCTCCAAGGTGAAATGTGTAGGATTTTTTTGCCACTGGAGGAAAACATAACCAGAAACAAAGGCGCTTCTTCAGGAACCGACTCCCTGCTGTCTGCAGACTCCCAGAAACATCTCACTCACGATAAAAAAGGATTCCTCTTTTTTTAATCACCAATAAAAACACACTATGAGAGACAGTGATTCGCTGCTAATGGGTTGGCATGAGAACACAGCACACAGACGTGTTTGACATCATGTCAAAACTGTTATTTCTTAACATTCTTTAGACAATTTTGGTCAGTAATGGAATATGTTTTACTAAAAATCTTAGATAAAAGAGGTGGAGGTTAGAACATTTTTGCAGATTGCTTGTCTGAAGCTCAAATAGCTTATTTTTCACAAAAACCAGGGGACTAAAATGATATTGGCAAGAATTTAATTAAGTATGCATTTCCCTCTACTGTGAACAGAACATCCAGGAATTCTTTAGTCTTCAGTACAATCAATTCACTCATCAGTATAGTTATTATCTGATGTATACTCTATATATTTTAAGGAAACCTTAACATATTTGAATATAGTGTGATTCTTTGATCTCACTGTTGAGCACATTATGTTAAATATCTGCTCGTCCTGCTGATATTTTGTGTGTACCTTATTGCCTGTAGACTTGAACTAGATAGACTACATTTCTGTCCTCTCATAAATATAACAAGAAAAAACAACAATGAAAAGAATATCTGGTGAATTTATTTGTGCCACCCACCACATGTCCAGCTCAGTTTCTTATATGAAGAAGCATGATACTACCACTGCTCTTCAGGGCACAGGTGGAGATTTCTACAAATTATTTAGTTGCTCAAATGTGATGTAAATATGGAAAGTACAGTGAGGGAGATTCGGAGCGAGGGTCTGCAGGAGCTGGGTATAGGTGAGGCAAGATAGACAAGATTTGTGTAAAAATATAGTACTTGGATGGTAATAAGATGGTAATCATCATTCCCATGTACCACATTTGCTCAAACTTTGATTACTACATTAATGTGAAGTAAACTGGCACAATGGAGCTCATCCATTTTATAAGAAAATGGATAAAACAGGAAAGAAACATGAACTTTAATGATGTTTAGACATGCAACAGTTTAACTGGTTCATGTTTAAATAATCCAGAATGAGGAAGCAGTGTGTTAATTATCTGGCCCCTCCCATTTCATAAAATCTCAGAAAAAATGTAGTTTCTCTTCTTCAAAATATAGATAAGTATCAAGAGGTTCTTTTTGTTTTGTACATGTACAGTACAGGCCAAAAGTTTGGACACACCTTCTCATTCAACGTGTTTTCTTTATTTTCATGACCATTTACGTATATTCTCACCGAAGGCATCAAAACTATGAAAGAACACATGGGGAGTTATGTACTTAACGAAAAAAGGTGAAATAACTGAAAGCATATTCTAGTTTCTTAAAAATAACCACCCTTTGCTCTGATTCCTGCTTTGCACATTCTTGGAATTCTCTCGATGAGCTTCAAGAGGTCGTCACCTGAAATGGTTTTCCAACAGTCTTGAAGGAGTTCCCAGAGGTGTTTAGCACTTTGCCTTCACTCTGCGGTCCAGCTCACCCCAAACCATCTCGATTGGGTTCAAGTCCGCTGACTGTGGAGGTCAGGTCTCCACTTTTTGTTAAGTACATAACTCCACATGTGTTCATTCATAGTTTTGATGCCTTCGGTGAGAATCTACCAACATGAAAATAAAGAAAACACATTGAATGAGAAGGTGTGTCCAAACTTTTGGCCTGTACTGTATGCATTTACTGTATATAAATCTTGAGATTGATTTACCTTGCACTTGTGAACAAGCCCCATCTTCTTATCTTGTAGTGCTGCACTTAACAACAGTTCAATATTTTTTAGTCCACAAATTTAAATATACATGAAAAATGGTTCTCTGTCCTCCAAAATAAAATCAGTGTTTTTAATTTTCCTTGGATTATCAGAATAAATCACCATATGTGTAAATCATGTGTTTTATCACGTTTATCACGTTTATGGAATTTAGGAAAAAGATAAGAAGGAACTAGTTGCGAATCCTGCAGTACATTTGTACTTTGTACTTTGTATTGATGTGCTTTGAAAAGCAGATCAATAGATTATTCATGACATAAAATGTGAGATGAACCCTAATACTGGGTCTAACTACTGTAAACTGAGCTAGTTATGTTGCCAGACTGTGTGTTTTGTGTTGAATGTGACTGGCTGGGACTCCTGTGGAATTTCCTACCACAAACTACAATCTGAGTGTTACTGATGAACTAGTGAAACTGGTTCCCATCCTAGCACTACAACAAGGTAAAATGAGGTGCAACAAGGACAGAGATATACAAAACAACAAGTGCAGAGATAGACAAAAGAGATAGACCTTGATAGACTGGAGCAAGATGATGGCCATGCAAAGACTACAAGGAACGAAAAAATTAGATGTTGAAACTGGTCAGATTGACAGGACAAAGAGTAAAAGCATGAAACAGGTAAATTAAGCTTTCCCAGTGAAAGAAGGAAAGCTGCTGCATATAACCACAGAAGTTAAGCTAGATTTTAAGAGACAGGATAGAGAAACATGCGGATTTTGAATGCACTGAGAGGTAATGTCCTTAACCTCACAGACACCTTATTTTTAATCTGCTTTGGACATTTTTTGGTGCACATGGTGTATTATTTCATTAGCTGGAAGCTCAAGGATGAGCATTTTGCAATTGTGAAAATATATGAAAACACCTCAGCTACACACACACGGAATCCAGTCAAGCAAGTACCTGAATTGTGAAGAAGTTGGTTCTTTGAAAGGTTATTTAAGTGTGGCCTTAGTTGAATTTTACCAAGTTCCATCTTACACAATCATTTCTAACCAGATACACTAAAAGTTCCTTTTTCAATTAATGCAAAATGACCAAAGGCATAATGTTTGTGTGAATGAATTAAAACTTTAGTCACTCGACATTGCAGTCCATGAAGCAATCAACTAGGCTTTACCCTACAGAATCTGTTCATTCTCTCTGGCTGTGCAGAGCTCCACTCATAAATCATTTCATTATTGTAATAATGCTCTTTGACATGCTCAAGGCAGCCATCATTTGTGCTGTTTGAGGAACACTGGGGGAGATATCAAGCTGTGCTTTGTTTACCTCACGATTGTAAGAAACACTTATGATAAAGTTGCGTTGGCACAGTCCATTACTCCTGGACTGTGAAGGTCAGCAGCATGAATACACAGATATTCCCCAAGTATTAACAGACAACTGAATCATGAGCCTCACCTGAAAGACTTGCAGACACACAGAGACTGGAGACAGTTTAAGCTAAGTTCAGGTGATTTTTGGCACCGTTGAAGATTGCACTGCTGAGATTTTGCTATGAAAACAAGGGGCAGGTTAACAGTGGAGAGCTTGTGGCTTGTTTGATTTTTTAACCTTTTGTTGACTACTTGTCATTGTGACATGCAGAATACAATGCACACCAAAAAATTTGCAGCCATGAAACATGGAACAGCAATTGGGGAAGTGACCAAGGGTACTCTGACGGTTGGTGGATTTGACCAATAGACCACCACTAAATAAGTGAACTATGGATTTTTCAAAAGTTTTTTTTTAAGGTTTGGCCAAACAGTAAAACTTTAATTACATTTTATAACGGTACTTAACATGCAGTTGAATTTAGTTTTGCGTATTTGCGAATCCTTTATGAGCCCCACAGGGAATGGTTCTGGCACCATCTACACTGCAGACTTCACTGACAACTCCACCAAATGCTTTAGTTATCCGATGACTCTGCAATAGTCAGCCTCATCATGAATGCAAGTAGAGAGAGAGACAAGGAGTAGAGAGAACTGATCTGGCACTTTGTGGACTGGTGCCAGTAGAACTACCTCCAGATCAACGCTGGAAAGACAAAGGAGCTGGTGATAGACTTCCGCAGGCACAAACATCCTCCACTACAACCACTAAACATCCAGGATATGAACATTGAGGCTGTGGAGAGCTCCAGGAACCTTGGTGCTCATCTGAACAATAAACTCGGCTGGACTCAGATGCCTAGATGCTCTTGAAAGGGCAGAGCATGTTGTACCTGCTGCAGAGACTCAGGTCTTTTGGAGTGAATGTCTCATTCTTGAAGACCTTTTTAGACCGTGTGGTGGCCTCAGCCATCTTTTACGGTGATGTCTGGTGAGGAGGCAGCATCTCTGCTGGGGACAGAAAGAGACTGAAAAGGCTGATTCGGGGGGCCAGGTCTGTTTTAAGATGCTCTCTGGACCCAGTGGAGGTGGTGAGTGTGAGGAGAATAGTCAGCTCCTTCAGTAGCATGGTGTGGGATGGAGAGATTCAGAAGGTCTTTCCTGCCAACTGCTGTCAGACAGCTGACCACGCAAACATACATCGACTAACACACGCACACACACACACACACACACACACACACACACACACACACATGCAATACACCATCTCCACCATTTTTTCTTATGTGCAATATGTGTATATATATATCCACTCTGTACATATGTATGCTTACTTATTATATACACTTACTTATTACACTTGTTCTATGTATACATTCACAAATATTTTTTATGTACATACTGATATTTTCAAAACTCGCATACACTGTTCTTTTTTTCTAGACTATTTACTTACTATATTGAGCTTTTTGTATTTTGTATACAGATGGCATGTCGTCTATGCTATTGCTTTTTTCTGCTCTTATCCTATACTGTCCACTTTCTGCCATGACAAAGTAAATTTCCAACTTGTGGGACTAATAAAGGATTACCTTATCTTAAAGTCTCTTATCTGATTATTTGGGTTTCTACATGAAACGCTCTTAATTGTGACCCAATGTCCAATAAAGACAATAATTAAATAAAGTCATGAATGCAGAGAATGACTGATGATAGTATATTTTGAACAATTCTATGAGCAAATGCACAGTGTTAACATGCATTTTTAGATGCACAATCATACCTATAATTCCAAAGGATACACAAAGCATTTTCTCACTTACACAAACTGTCCACTCAATGTGAAATAACATCACTATTAGGAAACAAGACTGTGGCAATTACTACTTTAACAGTGATATAAGACTGGAACATGTGGTACATAATTAATTCCAATGCAGGATCATGGGAGGTGGTGGCAAGATAGGAACAAGCGATGGCATGCTTAAAGCTTTACAACATGTACAATGTGTGGAATTGGCATGTCCTTCTTTTGTTTCTGTGTGTTACGCTTAGATGCGCCAATTTCCTCTCACAGTCCCAAGACGTGCATGTTATGTGAACTGGTGATGCTAAATTGGCCCTGGAGTGAGCGCGATGGACTGGCAACCAGTCTAGAGGGTTTTTTTTCCCCTGCCTTGTGCATGATGATTGATGGCAGAGCTTCCCCCTGTGACCCTGAGGTGGATAAGCACATGTAGAGAATGGTTGGATGATTTCCGGATTCGAAAGCTGAATGTCAGGGTGTGATCTAAAACTCAAAAAGAGGCTGGGTGACGCAACACAACCATGAAACAAAGATAAGATAAAAAAAATAATAATAATTTTTAACAGTCAAGTCTAAGTGCTGACCCTGTGACATGAAAAAATGCATTCATGACTTTTTTTTTTTTTTACTTTATTAATCCCAAAGGAAATTGCTTCTCTGCTTTTAACATCACCCTTGGTGAGCAGTGGTCAGCCATGACACGCACCCGGGGAGCTGTGTGTGGGGATGGTACTTTGCTCAGTGGCACCTCAGTGGCACCTTGGCGGATCGGGATTCGAACCGGCAACCTTCTGATTACGAGTGTGTTACCCACTAGGCTACGTACATGTGACTTATTGACAGATGAAGATTTAAATCATCCAGAATGAGGCAGTATCATCAATCATCTGGCTCCTCCCATTTTAATAATTACACACTAAAAAAGGAGTATTTACTCGTATTCAAGATACCAAAAACTACCAAGCATTTCCTTCTTGTCTTAAGACCAGCAAACAAGCCCCATGGTTAGTTCATAGCACTGTTCTTAACCTCAATCTGAAAACAGTGTTCATGGTCCAAAAATAATTATTTTAGGATTTATTTAGTTTTTACTCTTTGAGAAATATTGTATAAACACAAGCGCAAGGTGACAAAATAAATAAAGCAAGTTGGGGAGAAGGATCAAAAAATGAATAGATAACCAAGAAAATCTCTGAGAAAAGCAGACAAAATTAAAAATAGATTAACGAGTAAGCATGTATTCACATGAGTCTAAATTGACCATGAGGTTAGACAAAGTAACTTGGCTTTAAGTGTCCAGAATAAGGTAGAAAGAGGCAGAGGTCCATGTTCTTAAAGCTGGAGATGGTAAATAAGGCAATGAGGCTGGCACTGTGACAAATCCTAGTTCCACAAATGGACACTCGTCCTTTCCTTTCAACTTCGCACTCCGGTACATGAAATGTATTTTGCCAGCCTGTGTTTTTGTACCCATCATGATAACAGAGCTTATTCAAATGACTCTTTACTTCTTTCTCTCATTCTCGTTTCCAGCAAGATGATGCTTGCCGTGACACCGTGGCCTTCTGCATAAACAGGCAGTGGATTTGTTGTGTGTGTACCTCAACGCTTTTCGATCGCGCCGCGCATCTTCTGGCTGGTTATTGGAGATTGCTTGTTGTTTGCATGGGGAGGCTACAGCAGTCTTACTTGTGTATTCAGTGTGCGATAGGCAATGTCTTTGACTGCGCCAAGATAAATCAGTCAGTAGGTGCACAGAGCCTTCGAGAAATATTGACTCTAATGTCCTGTCAATCACATCATCTGTGCCACCAATAACAACCTGTCAGGTCCTTCTGCTACATTTTTATATAACACGAAGTTCAATCTGTGAGATGCCCCAATAATTTATGTTTGTTTAACATCACAATGTCACCCATTTTAATTCTCAGAGTGTCCCCTTTTTCCTGTGGTTTTGCTCTAATTGCTCTGGTTTCACTTCACAGACCAAAGATGTGCAGTCTAGCAGAATTTGAATGTCTGAAGTGGCACAGTGAGGCCCATTTAAAGGAACTGACTGCCATCACATACATCTGCAACACTGTTTCTTTGGTGAACTATTTATCATGTAATTGTCTAAGTTATATTTCTATCAACATAACAAGACTTGTTAGTGTCACAGGGCTGTGGTGTGATGCGATGAAAGAGCAAATGTCAGTGGAGACGTGGAACCAAACGCAAAGTGGTGGGTGTCTCCACCGTTTGCTCTGCGAGCCTGTTCAGCAGTACACTGCGACCCCCACACCAAAAAGGGAATCAGGGTTGAGGAGGAAACAGGAGAAAGGATCGGGCTTGCTGGAGATGAGGAGAGTTGACGTGAGCCGAGTTGTTGCCACAAACAATGACTGAGTGCTGACCAGAAATCAGAATGGAAAACGTGTTGCCCGGTTCCGCGTCCATGCTTACTGTGACCGAAGTCACGTGACAGTAGGTCAGTAAGCATACAGTGGCCGTTTGAAGTTATCAGGTCTCAATCCGACAACTGTGGTTCCATTTCCATTTATTTGTCAATTGCCCCTTTGTGATTCTGATAGGAACAGCAGTTTCAATAACCAGCATACCTTCAGTTTACATACCTTCAATGTACACGCGTAACCAGTGCTAAGAAAATATGACCTGTAGCATCTTGAAAGGAACCTGGTTAAGAGATTTAGCACCTGGTGGATGAATACATTTGTGACTAGCGCATGTTCTCCAAGGGTCATGTGCTCAAGGGCACCAAGGGTCAAAATGCATTCTGTACAACCACAAATCAGCTTACAATTTGTTGCATTTTGTCCACAGACAGGTAGCCCCCTGTCACATTTAGTCCACAAAAAAAGAAGTCGTGTTATTTGTTACAGAAATTTGTTTGGTTGACAAAATGTCATTTTGACCACAAAATGCTGAGTGTTGATGTCACTGTGTTGTGATGAGGTGCCCTATATGAAACATTGCTTCTGATTTCTATGAATGAAATAATGTGATTTTTGTGGACTGGAGTGACAGGGGTTTATATTGTGCAGAATCATTAAGCAGGAATGGGCATCTGCCAGAACCCATCTCAGGACACTTGGCACAGGAACTCACCCAGAGCGTGGCAAGTTTTAACTGTGATGAAGAATTCAGAAGTATATGACAACCTCTATTGATCAAAGTTTCAAGATTATTTGCCACCCGGGCCAGTTCTAGACAGGTATATATGAGGGGGCAGAAAGAAATGTAAAGGGAGCACATAGTGGCAACGGAGGCTGCTAAAAAAAAAAAAAGGGAACACCTAAACAACACAATGTAACTCCAAGACACAACTCAGTGAAATCAAAGTGTCCACTTAGGAATCAACACTGATTCAATTTAACTTGGCGATTAGCAAGACATCCCCAGTAATGTTGTGGTTCTGTAGGTGGTGACCACAGACCACTTCTCAGTTCCTATGATGTCTGGCTGATGCCAGTACATCTGGAAACATGGTGGAGGTCGTAGGTGGGCCAAAACCCAGCAGCAGGACCACTACCTCCACCTTTGTACAGGAGGAGTACTGCCAGAGCCCTGCAATACGACCTCCAGCAGGCCACAAATGTGCATGTGACTGCTCAATCGGTCAGAAACAGGTGGGGGTTGTGCTTACAACCCAACACTATGCAGAACAATTTGGAATTTTTCCAGACAACACCAGGATTGGCAAATTTGCTACTGCCCTGTGCTCTTCACAGATGACACTGAACACATGTGACGTGACAGAGTCTGGAGTTGCCGTGGAGAACGTTCTGCACCCTTTAACATCCTTCACAGCCCTCCATGTGCTTGTCAAAGGTATGAATGCCAGACGACCGTTGCAGGTGACTCCACTGACACCAAGACACCGCCATGAACGTTTGCAGTTGGCACAAGACCATGTGACCTGGACAATGCAGCAGTGGTCATGCAGAGTGTTGGGTCACCTTGCACAGAAATGATTGTCGTCAGCATTGCTGGAGAAGACGAAGTAAGCGATACGCTGAGATCAACATGATCCCCAAGGTTTGTTTTGGTGGAGGAGGTGCACAGTCTGGCATCACCAGTCAGTGCAAAACAGGTTTGGTTATTGTACCTCAGAGACATCATAGAACCCATCATCATCCCCCAATTCTGCCAGCACACCCCAACTTTCTGTTCATGGATGATAATGCTCTGCCACATCACGGCCGAATTGTCACAGCTCCACTTCAGGAAGTTGGAGTGATTCATATGGTATGGCCATCGATGTCCCCTGACCTGAACCCCATAGAGCACATCTGGGACCAGTTAAAGCAGAGACTGAATGATCGTCCCCCACCCCCATGTGACCTGGCAGAACTGCATGTAGCACTTGCAGCACTATCCCTGTTATTGTCTAAATCTTTGGGGTAATAAATATTAAACTAATGAAAATGGTGTTTCTTCTCATACATTATTATTAATATCAAAGGGAACTTTTACTTCTTTCATTAAAATTCAGAGCAAATAAGAAAACATAATAACAATATCCCTAACCTATTGTGAGTAGTGTATTAGGTGCAACAACAACAGTGCAAGTGTGGAGTGTAGGCAAAGTAGCATGGGATATGGAATGTGGCATTGTACATTAGCTGTTCATGAAAGGGATGGTGTAAGGGAAGATGCTGTGTCAGTTCTGTTCTGTTTGGTGGGTGCTCCAAACTAGACTGTAATGGAGGAGCACAGGACAGAATTGATGATTGCACTGTAGAACTACATCAGCAGCTTCCATGAAAGATCTTACTACTTCAGTTGCCTGGAAAAAGTACCTCCTATGCTGGGCCCTTTTGAGGATGGAGGAGATGTTGCTGTCCCACTTGCAAAATGGTGCAGCCAAGAACCTGAATGTTTCCACAGTCAACACCGGGCTGCCAAATTTGGAGAGGTGAAGAAGTGATGAGGAAAGTTTCCTAAAGTCCACAGTCATCTCCACAGCTGCTTTTATTGACACCACACCACCAGCCATTCAATAAACAGACTCGTCACCATCTTGGATGAGACAAAATGACTGCCTTCTGGTGCCTTCTGCAAACTTCAGGAGTTTAACAGTTGGGACCATGACATCATTTGTGTAGAGGGAGAAGAGCAGTGGTGAGAGGACACATTACTGGGGTGCTGACAGTCCGTGAACAGAAGTGATCTCCCCCAGCTTCACATGCTATTCCCTGCCTGTCAGGAAGCTGGTTATCTGCTGACAGATAGCAGCATGTAAGTTAACGTCATGATCCCGGACATTTCACGCCCTCCTGACCAGAGTTTCACCGTTTTTCTATGTTTTGTGCTCAACTGTTTTCATTGATTGTTATCATCTCTAATTACTAGTAGAAACGTGTCCTTGCCCTATCTAGCCCTTGTTCTCTCATTTCTTAATTTTCAGTTGTGTTCCATGTCTGTGTGAGGGCCCATGTGCCATGTTAATATTTATGATGGTAATATACAGTGATGTGATATTTCTTTTTTTTCCCCACGTTAGTCACATTTAAATGTTTAAGATCATCAAAAAATATTAAATATTATTCAAAGTCAACACAAGTCAACACCAAATGTGTTTTGATGAAAAGTTAATGATTTTACTATTAAGGAATCCTAAAGCTTAATTTACATTTACAGCATTTATCAGACGCCCTTATCCAGAGAGACTTACAATGAGTAGTTCCAGGGACAGCCCCCCTGGAGACACTCAGGGTTGAGTGTCCTGCTCAGGGTCTTACCAAAAGATCCTCAAAAGTTAGACATCATGCCAGGATCCCAAAAGATTCAGGAAAAAATGAGAAAGAAAAAAATTGACATCCATCAGTCTGGAAAAAAAATGATAAAGTCATGTTAAAGCTTTGAAACTCTTGTGGATCAAAGTGAGAACCATTATCCACAAATGTGTGGAAACATGGAACAGAGGGGAACCTTCCCAGGAGTGGCTGGCTGACCAATACTACCCCAAGACTGCAAAGACGACTCAAGAGATCACAAAAAGACTGACATGCCTCAGTTAAGCTCAGTGTTCATGACTCCACCATAAAAAATAGACTAGACAAAAATGGCCTGCTTGGCAGAGTGCCATGACAAATGTCACTGAAGTACAAACAGAACTTTAATACTTGTCTCAATTTTGCCAGAAATCATCTTGATTATCATAAAGACTCTTGGGAAAATATTCTGTTGACTGATGAGACAAAAGTTGAACGAACATTTTGGAAGATGTGTGCCCCATTTCATCTGGTGTAAAAGAAATGCAGCATTAAAAAAAAAACCATCATACCAACAGTAAAATATGGTGGTGGTAATGTGATGGTCTGGGGCTGTGTTGTAGCTTCAGGGCCTGGAAGACTTGATGTAATTAATGGAACCATGAATTCTGCTGTGTACAAAAAAATCTTATAGGAGAATGTCCACCCATCTGTTCTTGACCTTAAGCTGAAACGAATTTGGGATCTGTAGCAGGACAATGATCCTAAACACACCAGCAAGTCCACCTTTGATTGGCCGAAGAAAAACAAAATGAAGACATTGGAGTCATATTTGACCATAAAAAGACAGTTCATGTTTGAAAACCCTCCAATGTGGCCAAACTACAACAATTCTGCAAAGATGAGTGGGTAAAAAAGGGGTATAAATTACTCCACATCCCTGGTTCTGCACAGACCACTTCTGAGTTCCTATGATGTCTGGCTGATGCCAGTACATCAGGAGACGTGGAGGAGGTCGTAGGAAAATGACCTGCAAAATGACCTCCAGCAGACCACAAATGTGCATGTGTCTGCTCAATCGGTCAGAAACAGACTCCATGAGGGTGGAATGAGGGCCTGATGTCCACAGGCAAATTTGCCATTTGCGCCCTGTCCTCTTCACTGATCAAAGCAGGTTCACACTGAGCACATGTGACAGACGTACCAGAGTTTGGAGACGTCGTGAAGAACTTTCTGAAACATTCTCCAGGAAAACCGGTTTGGCAGTGGGTCAGTAATAGTGTGGGGTGACATTTCTTTTGGGAAGGGCTCAGCAATCCATCTGCTCACCAGAGGTAGCCTGACTGCCATTAGGTATCGAAATGAGATCCTCAGACCCCTTGTTAGACCATATGCTGGTGCAGTTGGCCCTGTGTTCCTCCTAATGCAAGACAATGCTAGACCTGTGGCTGGAGTGTGCAAGACAAATAGCATAGATGCTATGGACTGGCCCACTCATTCCCCAGACCTGAATCCAATTGAGCACACTCTAGGGCATTATATCTCACTCCATCCACCAACGTCGTGTTGCACCTGCTTTAGTCCAGTTCTGGGAGGAGATCCCTCAGGAGACCATCCGCCACCTCATTAGGAGCATGGCCAGGCATTGAAGGGAGGTTATAGAGGCACACGGAGGCTACTGAGCCTCATTTGACTTGTTTTAAGGACGTTACGTCAAAGTTGGATCAGCCTGTAGTGTGTTTTTCCACTTTGATTTTGAGTGTGACTCCAAATCCAGACCTCCACAGGTTGATAAATCTAATGTCCATTGATACATTTTGTGTGATTTTGTTGTCAGCACATTCAACTATGTAAAGAACAAAGTATTTAATAAGAATATTTTATTCATTCAGATCGAGGATGTCTTCATTTTGTGTTCACTTTATTTTGAGCAGTGTACACAGAGGTCAAAATTATAGCTCCATTTATCAGGAACTTATTGAATTTAAATGTACTGGTGACAGAACACACTGGCTCAACCAACACAACTCTAATAAATAGAAGGATGGATTGTGGTACTTCGAGGTCCATTTAGAAGTTAACTTCTACAGTTAAGAAGTTGCTAGCAATTATGAGTCTGAAGGGTTACACTTTTGACAAGCCATCTTGAATATTGTCTTTGTTCTGTTGGAAGCAATTTCCTTGAACACTTTAAATACTGATTACAATTCTAAGACAAAATATGGTCTTTTTGGTAATGGTTTTAGCTTGGACAGGGACCTAATCATTTCATACATCACAGTGACATACTTATGGTTAGGTGGAATAATTTAGCAAATCATGCTTTATGATGAGAGTTACAAACTGACAGATAAGTGAAATTAACTATAGGCAATATATGAGTATGCAATATATGAATGTAGCAATGACAATGAATAAAAATGTAATAAACAGCATCACTTTGAATTGTTTTACGTCCATGAATGGTCATAATTTTAAAATTATGAGTCACTCTAGAAACAGGTGACTCTCCACCATGCATGACAGAAGAACGGTTTGAAGACAGGTCACATTTATTAAATTACAATTCTAGACTTCTTTCTTGCCTGCAACCAAGGGAACTGTTCTTATGGATCAGAACAAGACTGACAGGATTTTTTCCCCTCCATCTTGGAGCCTCCCAGCGCTGCAATATGCCAGAAAAATTTTCCCTGTTTTGTATTCTGGCTCTGTGTGTATCTGATGCACTCGCTGAAAGGTGCACATTCCCTGAGAACGTGTCAGGCAAACAATGGAAATTATTACATTTCCCCTCGCCCGCTTTATTTTGCTCCTTCCGTCTCTGGCCCATCTGATATACAAATCACTGTACCAACAAGCTGAAAATCCCCATAGAGATGCAGTTCAGATAGACCTACTGCCCGTGAAGTGTGTTAATTAATTTTTAGTTTGTTTGTTTGTGTGTGTTTGTGGCGGGTGAGTTTGTTGGGGGGGCAACTGCTGTATTTTCCACCTCAAAACATTAATGCATTTTTCTGACGCTTCCCTCAAAGACCTCTGTGCTCCTTTCAGACATGATGTCTTCATGGGTCACATCTTTGTCACAAATATTATTCTAATCAGCCTTTTTTCCCCTTCTTCTGTTAATCTGTGCTCTGTTTCTTTCCCCTGGTGGAAAGCGATGACTCCTCTGATGCATCCTCCTCAACCTTCACGCTTCCTTTGTTCTTGCATTTTGATTTCTCCACACGACAGGAGTATGAGATGCCTTATTTCCTGCTTGAGAAGAAAGACTATCACAGTGGGAATCTGTCCTCTTCCCTCTCTCAATCTCTCTATCAGTCTGTTGCTCCTTGTTTCCCTCTCTCCTGAGGCATTCCCCCAAATAATGCAGAAGTGACAAGCAAACCCATTACTTTTTTTGGAGAATGGTCCCCAGGTAGCACATGTCTGATGAAAATGTGGTGGCATGAGGCACCGGGTTATTAGTTGTTGTTTCAGGGCTTGAGGGAAATGCTTTGATTTGGGGAAACAAACATAAAATGGTCTTTTTTTTTTTTAGAATCACAAACATGAACTACCGAAGGAAAAGTATGAACCTGTTGGGCATTATTCTATAGCTCTCTTACATGATTACGGTCCAGCAGGACAGTTGGTGCTGATTGTGGATGTTTTCGCTCAGTTTGAAACGATGGCACCATGGGAGGATGTGGTGGAGTTTATAAGACTTTGGAAATGCGTCTCCCCAAAGGAGGGGTCTGGAAAGGAAGTCTGTCACTGACAAATGATACTTGAAGGGATTTTGGCAATAGAGTCTAACATTAGCTCTGGTTGCAGTGAGACCATGTTCTCCAGGATCCTGCACTGTCTCTTTTTCCTCCACACACACACACGCACACACACACACACACACACACACACACACACACACACACAGGGAGAGGGAGAGCACTCACTGACACAGATGTCTGCCAGGTGCACGAAATGCCAAACTTGTCAAAACAGCAGCAGAAAAGCCCATCACAAGCAGATATGAATATTTATGCTATCTAAATAAGTGGCAGAATTATGCTAAAAAAAAACGCCGGCCGTATGGAAAGGCGTGAAGCTGGATCCTGAAAGTACATTTCTAATATGGTCACAGAGAGCAGAGCTACGTTTTAAGTTTTTGGCTCAGAGGCAGCGGCTCCTCTGTGTCCATTGTCGAGCTTCTGATGAAGTCACACATATGCTGTCCATTTAAGAAAGACATCCCTTCTGCGAAACAAGAAAAAAAGTACCAGTCCGAGCAGCCTAAGTGCAAGCCCAGGCTGCATGATTCCTTTCAAAATGTGGTCCCAGTTCAAAGAAGCTCATCTGGATCTTGTCTAGCTCTGAATTTTTTTTTCTTTCAGTTTCAGATGGTGATTGGATGAGGCATCAGGTTTTAATCTAGATTTTTTTTAGTTGCACGGCTGGCTTTTTAAAGCAGCTTAGCAATCCCCTCCTAGAGAAGATGGGCCTGTATGGGTGTGATCTGTCATAAGACCTTCTGCTCCATAATGAAACTGCCAAACCAAGCTTCCTAAGAGTCAGGTATGGGGATTAGAAGTGTACATGGTTAGAGACAAAGTAGATAAAAATCAGAGTTGCAAGGAGAAAGCCTCTGACCTCCAAAAAGAACATTACTTCCTGTCTGCACTTTGCAAAAGATTATGTGGACAAGCTGGAAGACATTGGAAAATATTTTGTGGACATGATGAATCCAAAATAGAACTTTCTGGTTTAAATGAGAGGGGTTATGTTTGGAGAAATGAAAACACTGCACTTCATAAGAACATGATCCGATCTGTGGAACATGTTGGTGGTAGAATCATTGGTTAGGCCTGTTTTAGCTAGGATGGCTTGCCTCACTGATGGAGCATTGAATTTGCAAAATCAGAATACTGTCTGTGAATAAAAACACAAAATGGCTAATCTGACTATACAAAGTAGTGGAAAGTTTATGTATCCATGCATTATGCTACAGCACTCAACAAAATAAAGCATGTTGTCTTGTTGGCATTATGAACTTTACCTTGCTTTTCTGTCTTCTATGCTGGAATGCACTGTGTTTGGATGGAATTAAATTCATTTTTCCCCTTAGATTCTACACCCCATAATGACAACATGAAAATAATTTACTTGAGGTTTTGACAAATTTCTAAAAAATAAAAAACTGTGAAAAACTAAGATCACAGCAAAGACATCAAAGGAGTGCACCGACGCCTCCCATCCAACCTTATGGAGCTTGAGAGGTGCTGCAAAATGTATCGGGTCAAACTGGCCAAGGATAGGTGTGCCAAATTTGCCAGGTTTTGGCAAATGTATAAATTTGCAAAAAACCTCAAGTAATTTTTTTTCACATTGTCATTATGGGGTATTGTAGGTAGAATTCTGAGGGGAAAATATTTAATACATTTTGGAATAAGGCTGTAACATAGCAATGTGTAAAAAGTGATACGCTGTGAATACTTTCTGTATGTACTGTACTCTACTCATTTCAGGGTCTTCTTATAATGTTTCACCCTTTGAGTATTTCCATGAAGTATGCATTTTGCTTAATCTACTTAATTACTTTGGAGCTAAATACTTGTAGTTCACTGTGAGAAAAATAGTGTTGCAAATTCCTTTTCTCACAGTATAAAATACTATCCATTTTTGTCAACTTTTGCCATATTATCTGTCTTCCTGTTGAAGTAATGAGAGGGTGTTGGTTCAGGAGACATACTGACGTCCAACATCAAATAGCTGTTATGGCATCTGTTGAACCACGAGATGAAATGTGAGACTGAAAACAGTGTGATAGAACCCTCTTCATGTTTAGGGTAAGCAGTCCGCGACGTGCTGGCTGGCAGTCAGACACTCAAAATATCATCCTCTGCCACACAAGGTCACAGTGACTTTGTTGTCTGGCGATGGCAAAGCTGCAGAGACAGGAAGAGCTGGAAGCCTGAGAGTATGGGTCAAAGGACATAGAAACATATACATTTGTGTCCTTGATACCAAACTAAGAAAAATCTTCTGTAGTTTGTTTAATATTCAGCTTCAACATTAAAAGAACTGACAGATTAAGTGAACAACACTGATCATTTCATGGCACTTATCAAGGGGAGACAGGCTGATTGTCCCATTTGTACCCAAGGTCTTATTTGTTTCGACCCAGTTATTTGCTTGTATGTATTCTCATCTAATTGGCCCAGATATGATGGCACATATCTTGAAAAGGAGGCTTCATTGCAGAGCCAATGTATCAACACAATGGGTAACACCATCATTGTCTGTAGGTCTCAGGAAAACTTAGTAGGCTTTAGTGTTTAATTTAAAGCAAAACCAGTGGAATAAATAAAAAGACACTCGTCACATCAATCTACACTGTATAAACATGGATGTTTGGACCACAGCTTCTGCAAGGTTTTGGAGTTGGAGTTCATCTGGGAATTTTTGCCAGATAAACTCACTGAGAAAAGCATTTGTGAGGTCAGGCAATGATATTGGACAAGAAGGCCTGTCATATAATTGTTTTTCTAGTTCATCCTAAAAGTGTTTGGTGGGGTTAACTGTTTGGTGCGGAGATCTCACCCAACCATGACTTCAAGGACCTTCATGCTTGAACAGAAAAGGGCCTTCCACAAAGTATTCCTAAACTATCCAAATCCCAGAAACAACAACCCCAATTTTGCCCTTTAGGCCTCTGCTAAATCCAGTCGGATTCATCACTCCACAGAACTTCACTGTTTAAGCCCAGATGTAATTCACTCTGAGTATCAGGACATGTCACACCTGTTTGGTTACTCTTCTGTTGCAGGTTGCACGGAGAAGAACCAGCAGACTTAGGAACAGTTTTTTTCCCAGAGCTGTCTCCTTGCTGAACTCCTCTGCCCCCCCCCCCCCCATACACTCCTGAAAATCACTGAACTACCTAATATTGCACATTTTTGCACATGATCATTGCACTGACTATACACTTTTTATAAATATGTTCATATTTATCCATCTCCTGCACATATCACCTTATGCATACACATAATTTATTTGACCTGTATCGTGCACTTGCTGCTTATTGCACTTCTGGTTAGACCTAAACTGCATTTCGTTGCCCTGTACTTGTACATGTGTAATGACAATAAAGTTGAATCTAATCTAATCTAATCTGAGTGTCATGATCCGGTCCGAAAGGGATCCGGACCGGAGTTTCACTGTTGTCATGTGAAATGTTCCCTAATCGTTTTCACCTGTGTCGAATGTATAAAGCTGCTCGTTTCTGTTCGCATCAGGTCTTTAATATGTTACATGTTGGATGTCTTCTTCCTTGTCCAGTTTCGTCATCCTCTCCGTTCACCTGACTCATCATGCCATCATGGTTGTGACACCGAGCATGGGACCGTACAATGTGCGCACATCAATCAGGTGCCATTTTCCCGTATGCGATTATTCGTATGGTTTCCCCATGGCAGGGAACCTCTAGGAAACATCACAGTGTTATTTTCTCGATCCCACAAGCACCACTGTCAGCCTGTCTGTTGCAAAGAATTGACTGGATGACCCAAGCAATTTCCATCCCACCAATTTTGGCAATAGAGAGAAGTGTTATTGTTAGGTTTAAATATATTTGATATAGAACATCCAATTAAGGTTTTTAGTTTTAATCTGATGAGGAATGTTTTGTTTTTACCTTTCCTCCTTGGATTGCCACCTTGTCATGGTCAGGAGGTTTGTGTGCCTCAGTGACCCTAAGCTCAGCCTTCAGGTGGGACACAAGTTGAACAGGACTTAGGGTAGAGGCCTGACAAAGTGCAATCTAATTACATGACAAAAACAGTTATCCAGAGCACCCCAGTCCTTTCCCACCTCCAATTGCCACCATGTGCCCCCATGTCTAACCATCTGATACAGCCTTTATCAGACGCCCTTATCCAGAGCGACAATCAGTAGTTACAGGGACAGTCCCACTGGAGCAACTTCGGGTTAAGTGTCTTGCTCAAGGTCACAATGGTAGAAAGTGGGATTTGAACCTGGGTCTTCTGGTTCATAGGCAAGTGTGTTACTACCACCCATGTCTAACCCCTCATGCAGTAGAAGCCAAAAGTTTGGACACACCTTCTCATTCAATGCATTTTCATGACCATTTACATTGGTAGATTCTCAGTGAAGTCATCAAAACTATGAATGAACACATGTGGAGTTATGTACCTTCAGTGAGAATCTACCAATGTAAATGGTCATATAGAAAACACATTGAATGAGAAGGTGTGTCCAAACTTTTGGCCTGTACTGTATATGTCTGTCTAGAACCAGCCCTGCCTCAGTGGCACCTTGAGAAATCAGGATTTGGACCTACAGGTCTGTTTCCTTACCTGCTAGCCCAACTAGAGGGAGCAGTAGGCGGTGCCTGAGGTAAAGTAGTGCCATAACAAAGAACCGTCCCCACTCAATGCTCCCTGCATGCCTGTCATGGCTGCTCACTGCTCACCAAGGGTGATGGGTTAAAAGCAGAGGACACATTTCATTGTGTGCACCTTGTGCAATGACAATCACTTCACTTTCACTTTTTTCACTTTCACCTCAGTGGTGGTTCGGGATTTGAACCCACAAACTTTTGATAATGGGTCCACTTTCCTCACTGCAAACATTGTTAAGCAGACAATGCACAGTACCAGTAGACAGTTCTTACTGACTTAATGCTTGTTCTCTCTATGAGCTAATAAAGTAGAACATTTTCCCCCGTTCTAATTATAAAATCCAAAATAATACTGAAAGCAAGTTCTGTCCTGCTGGACTATTCCAGCTTTGACTGACATTTTCTGATTGTTGAGAAGTTGCTTTGAAAGAGGACTGATGGGACATGTTTTCAGCAATGCTCAAACCTGCTCAACCTGTTGATGTTTTGTGAGAAACATGAAAGATGGCATGAAAAGATTTAAAGAAAGCAGACCAGATGATATAACTCCGCTCTATCGCTTGATACAATCTGTGCCAGGCTGGATTTGATTTTGGCGACCTGTAAGACATTTCACTTGCTTGTGTAGTATAACATGTTCCTCACATGTGACCATGGCTGTAGGAATGCTAAACAAAGCTCCAATCTGCCAAGCACAATCATCCCTGATGCCATTATTGCATAAATCTGTGATGGAAGGAAGGTATGAAGGGAAACTGCATATATGCTGCATACCATTAAGATTTCTCCTTTCTTTTCTCAAGCCCTTTTCTCATTGTCACTAAGAACTTAATCTCAGATGACAGAGCTCTTTCTAATTATCTCCCTGTAATTGGCACACCGGAGCTTGTGAGGGGTTGTTAGCAGCACACAGAAATCAGAGGATCACCTACAGACTCCAGGGAAGCCCACAAGCCTAAAGCTGGTGACAGCATGCTGAGGGCTCCTTTAAGTAAGTGACACTTGAAGAAGGTAAGGATCAAACCCTAATGTCACCACATGAAGGTTTTATGGCATTTTATACAGCAGCCATGGTAACGTGAGGACAAATGAGTAATCAGCATATTGTAGTTCATGTACACGAACCTGTACATGTACATGTAAGAACCAAATTATAATTTTCCTTCAAATGAACACATGATGCCTACTGCCCCCACCCCAAACACCAATATGAAGGGTCACTGTGGTTGGACACAACGGCAACATCAATTCTACTTGAAATATACAGAAATGTTGGAGCGAATGCCTTGATTTGTTTAACAATGCAAGTACAGTGTTCATTCCAGCTAACCTGATTCTTACAGTCCGGTGGGATTCATTTCTAGGATGGAAGATGTTTAATATGCAAACAGAAACAAAATAACAGGCAACCTATTCTCAGTTTGCAAGGCAGAGAGGTGACCATTAAAATGCTGCCTCATGAACTACTTTTTAAAAGGCATACAAATGCACCTAGAGCAGCAACTGTTACCAACAGAGAGGGTTCCGCCCACTGGATCAAAGATTTCACCATTAATTGCAAGTGCGCAATAAGATTGCAAGACAAAATGAAATCTCTGGAGCTGATCCTTTGATTACTTATTCAGATTTTGTTGGATGGTTGGCTTGTTTACGGTTCCTATTATGTGTTTTCCAGCACCAGCCATTCCACAATTAGGAAGCCTTTAAAGAACTCTGATGATTTATTCCTTAAAATAAAAAATTCCCAGCATGAGATGAAGATTATGGAGAATCTGTTTGTGACAAGAAGAAGAAGGGAATTTTCAAGGTGAAGTGTGTGTGAGGAGGACAAATTAAATGAGCTCAACATTTTGTGGTGTTAAAGTGCCTGATTCTTTTAGTAACAGTGGGCAGACATAAAAAAAACACAAAATGATAGAGATTCTGGAAGTGTTTAATTTCCTTTGAGAGAAAAGATTAAGCATTTGAACAGTTCTTCTGTTATACCACAGCCATGGTAAAGGCATCTTCTCCCCCTCCAAAACGGGGTGGTGTGTGTGCTTCTGTAAATCCCAGTCTCCCATCCGGTGTGTACGTTGTTCATACACCCTCCCTTCCGTCCACATGCCTTTGACTCCCAAAGAACACTCCTTCACCCTCTCATACAGTGACTTCAGCCATGTTCGGCAAAGTGCCCTCAGACCACTCCTGTTACAGAAGCATAAAATAAGATATGCTTGGGCTTGTCATGAAGTCTTGGTTATTCTTCAGCATTCTTCTAAACCCAAGCCAAGTCCTGGAGGAATGTCTGCCAGTAAGTTTTTGATTCACAACCTGCACACAACGAAATGTGTCCTCTGCATGTAACCCATCATTCTTACTGAGCAGTGTGTGCGGACGATACCTTGCTCAAGGTGGCCTAAGAGTGGCACCCACTAGTCCCCGCTTATTTTACCACTAGGCCACCACTGGATGTCTCCTCCACTCACAGCAGCAAAAACTGTCCTTGAATGTGCATATGTGTGAAATTGAAGTAGAAGAATAGCTGCTTGACCAGCATGAAAGATGCTTCAGTTTTTTTGCACAATTATCCCAAGGGAGGCAGAGCTAGTACCCTTCATCCATCCTCCAGATTGAAGCCATAGAGGCACTGGCTTGATCTTGATGATGATCAAAACAACCCCTTATCTCAACCCACCTCAGAGAGACATCCAATGGGTGTGCATGGCAGAAACAGCCAAACTGGACCAGGCCATGTACAACTGATGAAGGGGTTGATCTCTGCTGGCACACCCACCTGTCAGGACCTACATGCAAAGCTAGAAGACTGGCTTTGATGCTGAGAGTTTTAGATTTCCATGCTGCTTTCTTGCAGGATCAGTCTGAGGACCTGAGCAAAAACATCCCCATGGCAAATGACTCCCACCTTGCCCCTGTGTGTGGTTTTTATGGCATGATTGTCCTTATCTCAGCTCGCAGGAGAGGGTTTTATGGCTCCCTCTGTTTGACTTCGGTTTGATCCAGAAGAGGTTCTTCAATCCTTGGAGTGGTTGTTGCCCTGTCCTGGAGGGGTGTTATCTTTGGGGGTAGTTTATTAACAGAATTTAGAATGTGGTTCCATCTCTGTTACCCTACACCTCTCTCCCATTAATCTGGTTATCAATTTCTTGTATGTGTGGTCTGCATGGTCTTGCCATGTTGGCATGGGTTTCTGCCATAGGTGTGTGTATGTGAGTGAATAGGGTGGGTTCCTCTCTGCATTGAACCTGGACTGTCTCTGGCCAATGAGTGTGACCCAACTGTGAATGATTGAATTATTACAGAAAATGACTGACTGAGTGAGTAAAAACAGCTTAGATTTATTGAAGTGCTGGGAATTAGTGTGTTCAAGCTCAATGGTGACACTAAGTGCTCAGTGACAAACTGTGCTCCCCTGTCACCATTACTTTTGACAACAAGCTCAACAAAATGGTGATATGCTTATACTTTCCTGTACCATCAGAATCCCTACATGACAACACACAAGTCAGCCTGATTTTTGTAACATTTTGTTGCCTTGTTTTCTAAGTGGATCGTTGCTAATTAAATTTGTATTAAATTTCGGACACCAACCACACCCTTTAACATACCAAAATATATACAATAATAACCAATATATACACATTTTTTAACATACAAAATAGCTGCAACGGCAACAGGCATGACTAATCATCAACCTCGGTTAGTCTGCAATACAATTAAATAGAGACTAGAAGAAGCTCTGTTACAGCTAGTCTAAATATTCTGGCTTGCTACTTCATTCTTATGAAATGGTATATTCCATTGAACATTGCAATATGGAGTAATTAGTGGCTCAAGACTAATATCAGTGGAATATGAAAATATTGCATGATATTTATCACCTTTACTACCTTAATCACAGCATAAGGGGCTATGGTAAATATGCAGTCGATTTTATTTAATCATTATTCATTTAATTATAATTATAACAATCACCTAATCCTTATTTATTTGACTTATTGAAGCACTGAATTGAATTCAACTGTAACTTGGCAAACTTGGTAATGGTTATTCTGAACAAATTTTTCTCTTAGTAATGTCAGTCACTATTCTATTTACTGTGAAAAAATGAAGCCTTTCTCAGGAATTCAAGCAGTTGATTATATGTAGATCAGACAATGCATAAATTGAATTTTCGTCAAAGCTTGCCGTAATTTTCTTCTGCAGGGCTGTGCATTGCACCATTCAGAAACGTGTCTAAATGATTTACAATAGAATCAAATGTTGTGAAATAGGATAATTAAACACCCAACACCTTCTCCCATTCAATAACACATCTAGACAAATACTATGATAAAGTTCCTGTGAAAAACCTTCCTGTGGGCAAAGCCTATAGAAATTCCAGTTCATTGAAGGTGCAGACAGGCAGCTTTATTTGTCCTTATAATTTTTGCTCCAAGGGGCTGAGAAGTGTGATGTCCTTTAATACCGTGGCTGGGAAAATGCTGACACTGTTTCTTGTCTTGTGAATTCTGGGTTGCCAGATTCTGCTGACACCAAAGCCAGTCTCAAGATTTTCAACAAAGAGCTCAAATTAAATGCCAACTTTTTTTCATTGCTTTTTTTCCTAATCTCAATATCTCAGTGAGTTTCATTTTCTTTTTTCCATCTAATTTTTTGCTGCTATTGATCAATCTGACATTTTAAAATCTAACATGCAGCAGTGTGTTCTTTCAGTGATATATTGCTGCTCGGAGCTTTAATAGGGGTGTGTGGAATGCACACAGTAAGAGCAAATCACACTTTTATAAATGATGACACTGAACCATATTTGCTGGAGGACCAAGTTAGGTCTAGGCAAAATATACAGTCCCTTGCACAATTGTTGACACCCCTGGAATAGCTGAGGAACAATGGGAGAGATTTAACTTACTGACATAAAGGTTGTGTTTAAAGTTTGTTTATGGAGTTTGCATGTTGTCCTTGTGTTGGCATGGCTTTCTTCCAGGTTCTCCGGTTTTCTACCACTATCACAAAGAATTATGAGTCCCCACCCTGAGCCCAGTGTCCCAAGATGGACGTGAGTGAACAGACATATTCATCAACTTCAGGTAACACAATAACTCCATTCCAAGCTGATTTCCAAGGTGACATCCTGAACTAGTGTGGCCACTGAGTCCATGTCAGAGAGAATACTTTGAGAATACTTTTAATGGTTTATTTCTTGTACTTTGACTGGTTTGTTTCCATAATTAAGAGGCTCTTTCATATTAACGTTAACGTTAGTGACAAGTGCAGAAGAATGGACTTGGTCTTTACCTCTGATTAGAAAATTGTCCATAAGAATGGTTAACCATTCCCCATCCACCCTCACCCTGATAACCATACTGCACTATGTATTTTTCCCTTTCAGACTGTAAGGCCTTCCATAGTGTGATTACAAAAAAATCCACCAGTATCCAGTTACCCAACATCCAGGACATTCAGCTGGTGACTGTGAAGGATGAGGAGTATCAGCTCTCACCTCGGGCGTGGGCTCCTGACTCTTCTACCATCTGGAAAAAGTTTCAACAACAGAGTTTCAGCTGTTGCACCAGAAATTTGAACAAGAGCTTCTTCTGCAAGAACTTTTCCAGTTCATTGTTTGTTTTACCATGGAACTCCACCATGGTTATTGTTACATACTGATTGACTGCACACCCACTAGCTAGTTAAATAGTTTACTCAATAAGACTCTTAGATTCCACTGTTATTTTTACATTTATGATTACATGCAGTTTACAATATATTCATGATATAAAATTTGAAATCTTAACAGCACGTGTGCATACAAAAACCAGCCATGACATTTTGGCCAAAACAACCTGACCTATCAAATCATGGACTCCACTAGACCTCTGAAGGTATGTTGAGGTACAGTATGTTGCATAAAGATTTAAGCTTTGTATGTTGCACATCCCACAAATGCTCAATTGGAGCAAGATTAAGAGATAACTCTTACGATTGCCCATATCTGCCTCCAAAATAAAAAATGTGCATTTGCTGCCTAATCCCACCCACTACCAGGGGCCTTGAGTGTGGTTTGCTTGTCAATGGTCATAATGGTACAGGTCGGTACATATTATATTTCTCCAGGAACTACAGTTGTGGACAAAATGACACAAATACTGGGAATGACACAACTGGTTTGAAGCCACTTCTCTCCAAGAAAAATATTTAGCAAAAAAGTACAGTACAAAGAAAAATGATTGTCTGAAGAAGACAAGGTGAGCACTACCATCAGTACGATCTCATACCAACAGTAAAGCATCCTGAGACCATTCATTCTGTGGTGCTCCTGTGCTCAGTCAGATGATCAAGGAGGTGTTACCACCCATCCAAACTACCTGTCTGTGAGGAAGTCCAGGACCCAGTTGCAGACAGTAGTGTTCAGGCCAAGCCCAGTGTGCATGTTGGCTCACTCACAATTTTGTGCTTTTTATAGTATGATGGAACACAGTGCCATAAGGCCAGAGTGGCTTGGAAAACAAAACTTGAAATTTTGTGTCCATGGCCAGAAAACTCCACAGACCTTAATCCAATCAAGAACTTGTGGTCAATCCGCAATAGGCAGGTGGACAAACAAAACCCCACAAATTCTGACAAACTCCAAGCACTAATTATGAAGGAATGGGTTGCCATCAGTCAGGATTTGACCCAGAACTTGATTGACAGAATGCCAGGGCGAATTGAAGAGGTTTTTAAAAAAGTCAATTCCAACACTGCAACTATTGACTCTTTGCATAAACTTTAATTGTCAATAAAATACTTTGAAACTTATCAAAACTTATCAAACGCTTGTAATTATATTTCAATACTCCACTTTAACAACTGACAAAAAAAACTTTGAGAAAAACAGTATTTGTGTCATTCTCAAACCTTTTGGCCATGACCTTTTTATGCCAATGCCAATGCTTCAAACTAACAAGCCATGTTCAGTATGTCCTGTGATAACTGTTGGTACTGTCTTCACACTAAGACAGAATGATAGCAAACATAGTATGCTATATACAACTTTTATAAATAATATAATCAAATGTACCAAAAACTCACACAGTTGAAATGCTTTGGTTAGTTTGGTTTGGTAGAGCTTGACTTACCCACACAGATATTTGGAATAAATTAAAACCAAGATTGCAACAGAAAGTGGCTGACTGAATGGGCAAAAATGTACACACACACACATAACACAAATAAACACATTTATTGATGGGGTATGGATTTAAATCATCCAGAATGAGGAATAAGTGTGTGTGAGAGCTGTTGATCATTAAGAATGTGACCTATGTTAATAAAAACACAAGATCATTTTCTGGGTGACAAATAATTACACATAAAGAAAAAGACCTTTGACCTTACAATAGTGAACAAGCCCCATTCTTAGCATGTAGCCTGTGATTAGTTAGGCTTCAGTTTGGAAATAGTGCCCTAAATGTGTTTTAATTTAATCTTTTTTTTTTTTTTTTAAGTGAAGTGATTGTCACATGTGATACACAGCAGCATAGCACACAATGCACACAGTGAAATTTGTCCTCTTCATTTAACCCATCACCCTGAGTGAGCAGTGGGCAGCCATGACAGGCGCCCGGGGAGCAGTGTGTGGGGACGGTGCTTTGCTCAGTGGCACCTCAGTGGCACCTTGGCGGATCAGGATTCGAACCGGCAACCTTCTGATTACGGGGCCGCTTCCTTAACCACTAGGCCACCACTGCCCCATTGTTAGCTGTGATGAAAAAAAGCTACCTAGCAGACAAAAATGAAGGACTTGATAACCGCAGGCATCAAGCGTCACTCACTCACTCAGTGGCATTAAAGTGGCGAGGGCTGTCAGAGCTGTGGGTGGGGATGCAAGTTCTCATTTTTTTAAGGCAAAAGCCCATTGTGGTTTTATATCTGGGACATGCACTTCTCCTAAATACGTATAAATGTCTGTAGCCAAAGTGCCTTCAATTTGGAGAGACAGTTTCATTTGTATGCAGAACACCTCAGCTTTGCTTTGTCCTATTTCGGGGCTTCTCATTAAACTAACAGCAGGAGAAAGGCAACCATCTTCCAATGTGCATGCAATTTACATCAATCATCAGCCCCGTTATGTGTGTGTTTGAACATTGCTGAGCTTCGGAGGACTCCCTGTTTTTTAAACAAACTGGGTGTGTTGCACATGTATGTAATTTTGCTTTTTTTTTGCTGAGTTTCGTGTTCCTTCAAGTGGTTCTCGGATCGGCAATGAAAAGGGCGCGCAGACACCCAGAAAACACCTGAATTAGTCTAAAAGGTGCTTTCTTGTTACCAGCACATTCAACGTTTTGCTCCCAACCAGATGCCGCCTTTTAGTGGCACCTGACAGTAAAATGGATTAAAAAGGAGGGCTTGCTGATGGAATACACATCAAATCCACAGCACACAATTTGTGGCTGTAGCATTTGCGAGGCTTATGACTTCTGCTGAGGCTTTGGATCAGTCATGTCTCTCCTTGGCTTCACAGAGCTGAGAGAGCTCTTGATCACCTGCTTTGTCTGAAGTGAGTCACCTTGCAAATATATGAATAGCAAATGTGGGGAATGTAATCTGGTGCCTGGCTGCTACATCCTTTCCATTTGCATACCTGCCAGCCCCTGTTGTTAACTGCTGCATCTCAGGCCTGCTCCCTGAATCCGCAATGGCATGCATATTTTTTTCCTTCCCCTCTACCCCTCGCCCTCCCCACACACCCCACCACTGTTTTCTCCACCTTCCATCATCATGAGATGCCAGGATGGGCTTATTTATTTATTTGTTTGGATTTTTTACTTTTTTCTTTTTTATTCCAGTGGGATGCATGACAGGAGGAGCAGGTGGAGCGCCGGCTTAAATGACACATCTCCAACTGGCCCTGTCAGATAGACCCTGCACACTGGCCTCCCCTCGGCCCCCCTCCCTACGCCCAGAGACCCCTCCCAATGTGCCCAGTGCCCCCCTCAGGATCGCCTCATGCCCCTGGGCCCCTGTCAAGACACCTCCCATGTGAGTATTGATATTCAAATCTGCCTGGCATTCCAGGCCCCCTCCATTTCCAAGTCTGGTGTCCAGAATTCCCAGGTATGAAGAATTTACTTCTGCAATGTATGTGTTGCATGGAAAGGATTTAGCTATGCTGGTCTAATAGGGCATCGGAACGAAGATGAAGGGTCTTCTTGTCATCTCTTGAACACCTTAGTCAATTCACCTCTTCACAGTAGCTCTTGTATGTGTATGTAATTAGACCATTATATGAAGAAATTTGAGAACGTTAAATTGTTAATTTTTGTTTATCATTGGCTGAGCTTTTAAAGTGGAAACTGCCTTTTATTATATGTCATGGTTTATGAAAACAATCATATTTAAGCAGTGGCATTAAATTAATTGGATTAACAGAAAATGTGCATCATAACATAATTGGAATTAGAAGGGGATGATGGGGTCCGACTAGAGGTGAGTGTTCTTGGCCCAGTCACATATCTCACAAGCGTCAATGTAGGAACAGATGTCCTGGGCCAGGGAAGGTCACAACGCCTTGCAGATGAAGGAAAGACACTGATGAAGATGAAGAGACAGCCACTAACTCTTTCTTCAACTCACTTTCCTTTTCTATGGATCACCTCTGTGCTCTAAACCCAAAAGGAAGGAAAGATTGAACAAATCTGTAAAACATTCCCCACCACAAATCCTACTCTACCCTCTGAAGATTTTACAACTGTTCTAAATCAGTTTTCTAAACTGATGAAATCAGATGAAATCATTCAGATTTTATCTACAGGCAATCCAACCACCTGTCCACTAGATACAATACCTTCCACTATGCTCCAAACCATCTCTCCTGACCTCATCCCTTTCATTGCTTACATCAGCTCAATCACATCTGGCCATGTACCATCTGCCTTTAAAACAGCCAGGGTTCTTCCAATCCTAAAGAAACCCACCACTGATCCTACAGATTACAATTAGCGACCAATTTCTCTCATCTCATTTCTTTCTAAAATCCTTTAATCAGTTATCACTTCATCTGTCACAGAACAACCTCCTGGATCCTAACCAGTCTGGCTTCAGAACCGCTCATTCTACTGAGACTGCCATTCTGGCTGTTTCTGAGAAGCTACGTGTGGCAGATGGGCAAAACTGTCACCTGTACTTATTCTCCACAAGACTCTCTTGTCTATCAGGAAGAGGCTTGGAATTCAGGGCTCAGCTTGGCAGTGGTTTGCTTCCTACCTTGATGAGTGATTTTGAAGGTGACTTGGAAAGGATCCACCTCTACCTCACATAGACTCTCCACTGGTGTCCCTCAAGGCTCAGTTTTAGGTCCTCTCCTTTTCTCCCTCTACACTAGATCACTTGGTGAGGTCCTTTCCTCACATGGATTATCCTACCACTGCTATGCCGATGACACACAACTCTCTTTTCCTCCTCGGAGCTACATGCTGCTTCCAAAATCTCTGCATGCCTAACTGACATCTTATCTTGGATGGCAGCCCATAACCTCAAACTCAATCCCACCAAAACTGATCACAACAGGATCTTGAAATTTACCTGGACAACTCACAACTCTCTCCTTCTACAACAGCCCACAACCTTGGAGTAACAATAGACATCCAACTCTCCTTCTCCACTCACATCAGCAACCTTTCCTGCTCATGTAGATTCCTTCTGTACAATATCAGACAAATCGATCCTTATCTGTCAACACAGGCCACCCAGATACTGGTTCAGTCCTTAGTAATCTCACAACTGGATTACTGTAACTCCCTTCTAGCTGGTCTACCTCCTCTACCTGGATGTACCATCCAACCTCTTCAACTAATACAAAATGCAGCAGCATGACTGATCTTCAAACTTGCCAAATTCTTCCACACCACCCCTCTGCTACGTTCCCTCCACTGGCTCAAAGTAGCTGCACGCATCATATTCAAAATACTGATGCTGACCTACAAAGCCAAACATGGAGTAGACCCATCCTACCTCACAGCCCTTATTATACCTCACACTGCACCTAGTATACTCCGAGCCTCTAGTACTGCTCGCCTGGTCCCTGCATCTCTGAAGGTAAAAGGGAGACACTCATCTAGACTCTTCTCTGTCTTGGCCTCTCAGTAGTGGAATGAACTTCCCCTGGAGGTCAGAACAGCACAGTCACTGAGTACTTTCAAAGGGCAGCTCAAGACCGCCAGCAGTTCACGATCCCTTACCCATCTGCTTCACCGAGACATGGCTGAACCCAGCGGTGCCGGACCACGCCATCCAGCCGGCCGAGTTCTTCTCGGTCCACCGCATGGACAGGACACGCGACTCGGGGAAGACAAGGGGAGGCGGAGTGTGTTTGATGGTAAATAGGAACTAGTGTAATTCAATTTCTCCCCTCACACACTCGTGCTCGCCGAATCTGGAACTACTGTCCATCAAGTGTCGTCCCTTTTATCTTCCTCGGGAGTTTACATCGGTCATCATCAGCGCCGCTTACATTCCGCCGAAAGCGGACACGGACACTGCCTTAGGCGAACTGCAGGAGGCGCTCACAAAGCACCAAACACAGCACAGGGACGCTGCGCTTATTGTGGCAGGAGATTTGAATAATGCCAGCCTCAAACGCGCAGCGCCGAACTTTCATCAGCACATCACCTGCCCCACCAGGGGCGAAAGGACACTGGACCATTGCTACACGACAATAAAGGACGGATACAGGGCACAATCTCGTCCACCATTTGGAAAATCCGACCACGTCGCCATCTTCCTCATGCCTAAATACAAACAAAGGCTTAAACATGAAGTTCCGGTTCAGAGGGAGGTGGCACGCTGGACGGACCAATCGGTGGCCGCTCTTCAGGACGCACTGGATGACGCAGACTGGGACATGTTCCAGAGTAGTTCCGGAAACATCAGTGAGTTTGCGGAAGCGGTTGTGAGTTTCATTGGGAAACTAACGGACGACACCGTTCAGAAAACGATCGTCAGAACGTTTCCCAACCAGAAGCCGTGGGTGGATAAAACCATCTGCGACGCTCTGAAATCTCGCACCGCGACCTATAACGCGGGGCTCGCTTCCGGGGACATGGAACCATACAAGGCTGCGTCATACAGCGTCAGGAAAGCGGTGAAGGAGGCAAAGCAGCGCCACGGGAAGAAACTGGAGTAACAACTCGAACAGAGTGACTCTAGAAGCCTGTGGCGGGGACTGAGGACAATAACAGACTATAAAGCACCAACATCCGGTATGACGAACGCGGACGTGTCTCTGGCAGACGAGCTAAATACATTCTATGCTCGCTTCGAGGCTGCAGCTAAAGGCGCTAGCGATGCTACGGCTAGCGGCTCCAACAGCTGCAGACGGGAGGACACTGCCAGCACCGAGAACGCGTTCGTCATCACCGAGCATGATGTGAGGAGAGCCTTCAAGAGAGTGAACACCAGGAAGGCAGCAGGACCAGACGGCATCTCGGGAAGAATCCTCAGAGCCTGCGCGGACCAGCTAGCACCTGTGTTTACAGAGATATTCAACCTCTCTCTATCTCAGTCGGTGATCCCCACATGCTTCAAGGAGTCCGTCATTGTTCCGGTCCCCAAGAAAACCCATCCTGCCTCCCTCAACGACTACCGCCCTGTAGCCCTCACCTCAGTAGTGATGAAGATCTTTGAACGGCTGGTCAGAGACTTCATCATTTCTTCACTACCAGATACACTCGACCCACTACAGTTTGCATACCGTCCCAACCGGTCCACGGATGACGCCATATCACATCTCCTCCATACTGCACTCACCCACCTGGACACTCGGAAGGGAAATTATGTTAAAATGCTCTTCATTGACTACAGTTCAGCATTTAACACAATAATCCCTTCCACACTCACCACCAAGCTGGAGCACCTGGGACTCAGTTCATCTCTCTGTCAGTGGATCTCCAACTTCCTAACCGGGAGACCACAGGCAGTAAGGATGGGTGGACATGTCTCAGCCTCCATCACTCTCAGCAGTGGAGTCCCCCAGGGCTGTGTTTTGAGCCCCCTGCTGTACTCCCTGTACACCCATGACTGTACAGCCACTACTAGCTCCACCACCATCATCAAGTTTGCTGACGACACTGTCGTGGTGGGCCTGATCTCTGACAACGATGAGACGGCCTACCTGGAGGAGGTTGGAAATCTGGCGAACTGGTGCCAGAGGAACAATCTCCACCTGAATGTCAGCAAGACAAAGGAGTTAATAGTGGACTTCAGTACAAAGCAGGAGAGGACCTACCAGACCCCTGTCATCAACAGGAGCCCAGTGGAGAGAGTGGACAGCTTCCGTTACCTCGGTGTTAACATCACGCAGGACCTGTCATGGTCCTGTCACATCAACACCGTGGTGAAAAAGGCCCGGCAGCGTCTCTACCACCTCAGACGCCTGAGAGACTTCAGACTGCCCTCCAAGGTGCTCAGGAACTTCTACTCCTGCACCATAGAGAGCATCCTGACGGGAAATATCTCAACCTGGTTCGGGAACAGCACCATGAAGGACAGGCGAGCCCTACAGAGGGTGGTTCGATCAGCCGAACGAATCATCCGTACCAAGCTCCCTGACCTTCAATCTATCTACAGCAAACGGTGCTGCACCAGGGCCAGGAAGATAGTGAAGGACCTCTCTCACCCCAACAATGGACTCTTCTCTCTGCTGCGATCAGGGAAGCGCTTTCACTCCCTGAAGTCCAACACAGAGAGAATGAGGAGGAGCTTCTTCCCGCAGGCTGTCCAAGCTCTCAACAACAGTACATAGAACTCATGCACTTTCACCTCCAATCACTCCGGACTCTTTTGCACAAAACCACTTTGCACAAAACCACTTTGCACAAAATCACTTTGCACAAAATGACTCTGCGCTTTTAGGTCCTTACTGCTCTTTCTTTATGGCTCTTTCTTCTTTCTTTAAACACTGTAAAAACTGTAACTCATTTGCACACCTTCACCCTACCAGTTACACATATTTTATGTTAAAGACGTAAAAGTGTAATACTTGGTTATGTTTGCAATATTTTCATATTGGTTCACTGTTTACTTGCAACATTTGCAATACTGTGGTCTGTAGCAGTTGCAGAAAGCATTTCACTGCACATCATACCGTGTATGACTGTGTATGTGACAAATAAAATTTGAATTTGAATTTGAATCTGACGCGTCCACTTCCGATGAAGGGGAGTGCAGGGTCAGAGTGTTGAAGAGACCAGGAGGCTTAGATGGCGGCTGGGGTCATGTGAAAGGGTCGTGCCATGGTCTTTGTGAGAGTAGTTAGGAAACTGACTGGGCTGAAGATGGCTGCAAGGTCGGAGACATTGACAGAGGTGACCCCACTCCAACACTAAGCCCGAAGACCAGGAGAGATTGGCCTCATGGGTGGACAGCCATGGGAAACCAAGAAAAAATCATCGGTGAAGATGGATGTGACCATGAAGCTGATGGATTCAGTGTGGGCATCCATACGAAGTTGCAGAGGTATGATCCGATGTGTGATGGGTCCGGCTGCCACCGATGATGGTGATCGGATGAGAGAGTGGTTTGAGCGGGATGTTGTTTTGGCAGTCATGGTCCCTGAAGCTGTCCGCAGCCCCTGAGTCAACAAAAGCGGTAATTTTTTGTCGTTCCCGCACTCCAGGTTGGAGGTCTGAGTTGTAGTGGCTGGGATCCCAACTGAACGCATTTCCCAGCCGGATGGGACAGACTGCCCGGTGGTGACTTAGGGAAGCACAGGACGCACACAGGCCTTCTCGGTATCGGCGCTCTCTCTCTGTGGCTGTTAGAGGTTGAGGAGGTCGATGTGGTGATCAATCCAGAGCCCAGCTGGATCAGCGCTTTGAAATGTGAATGGCGTATCCCGGCTGACCCTCTCGCTCCAAATCTGCGGTGCCAGTCCAGGCCTGTAGCTAAAAAACCAAGGACAAGATGGTTAGAAGTGCCCCGCCATTGCAAAACAACCAGGACGTGTCACCCGTTTCTGCATTTTCAAAACTTTTTTATTTAATTGTATGTTGTTATTATCTAATTGGTTTTCTGTATTAATATCACAGGAGCCTTTTGAAGCTTTTCTAGCAGATGTTTCAACTTCAGCTGTATTAAAAGACATCCCAAAAGTGTCCTGACAAAAAAGGGTCAGATAAGGAGACTCAAGACTTTTTTTTCTTGTGCTCATATTATGTTCAAATTTTGTTTTAGGTCATTGTCTTGTGTAGGGCAGAGGGATTTTGAATTATGTGTCTGGATATTCTGGAGAATATACTGCACCACTGATTCTGATAGACAGGAGCCTCTGGGCTCCTGAAAATAACCTGTACACTTTTGTAGAACAGCCACAAACATGGAGTCTGCAAGGTGCAGAGCAGAATTTGATGTGTTTCATGTGGATTTGATTTCCTGCTTTATGCAAAGTGCACAGAGAGAGCTGACACACCCTGCATCACTTATTGTCTTGTTCTGTTGTGTTCATTCAATCAGGGGACTGAAAGAGTAAAAATTTCCCCCCAGCCTGACAGTAACACAACTGACACATGAAAGTGTGCATGTCTATCTGTCATCATTTGCTGCCTTTTTTTCTTTAATTAAATTATGATATTTTTATTTAACTTGTTTCAATTACAACCAGGGGACAGGAAAAGGGAAGAGAGAAAAAGAACAGTTGGGAAGAAAGTCAACATTTAGAGGTAGGAAAGGAGAAAGAAAAAAAGATTTGGAGAAGGAAAGAGAATGAACACCGTTGATCTGTTTTGGTACCTGCTTGAAGAAACACAAAAGAAAAAGCAGGAAAAAAACACAACATCAACCATAATCATTACAATGCATATTAAATATTATATTATTAATAATATAAGAAGCCATGTTTGGTATACCCCTGTGTGCACACCTGAGTGTGTCAATGTGCCCGTGCCCACAAGGATTCTCCTTGTAAGAAGTTAATAAGAAGTTAATGTGTGGAGCCACAGACATGAAGTCGACTTGTAGGAGGCCCAGGCAAAAGGCATCCATAGATTGCCCAGGGCACCACCATACAGAAGCACCAGAGGATGGACACACCCATGCAGACCGGGTCCTGGGCCACCCGACCCAGAGACCAAGCAACTCCCACAGATTGCTGCTCGACATGATAGAATGCTGGACCATCAACAGGTGCTGTTGACGTCAGCATAGACAGGCAGACTTTGACTGGGAGAGCCAGTGAGCCATGGGACTGGCACATGGGACTGGGGGGTGAGCTACTGGAAGAAAGAACCAGAGAGTAATGACAGAAATGAGGAGGAAGACTGGTGGGAGGATGGCACAGGAACAGCACACCCTCCAGTGCCCACGCTCTCTAGTCAAGACTGCACCATCTCCCTTATGTCATGCCACAGTGCCCCTGGTGGCACCAATGTACTGATTGCTGGTCTTTAACACCCACATTTGTCTTGGTTTAGTTTGGGTTGATTAGGACCAGTTTAAGATGTATTTTCCCTCACACCCCTGTTCTGCATTGAGCCTATGTTATGCTGAGCTTTTGTATTTTTCTTTTGTTTGTGGCCATATGGCTCTTTTTCTTTTGTTCATTAAAATTCATAGTTTCTTCAGAATGGTGTGCTTCTGTACCTTTTGGCATGACAAAAAGTGCTTAGATGCAGATAAGCTCACATTTAAAGAACCATCTTCAAATCTGACTGAAAATATGATGTACATAAAAAGTGTGAGGCTTTTCTTAACAAGTGTAAGTTAAGAGTGTTTTAAAGTTAAATTAAATTTAAGGATCTGCTTGTGGTCACATTGGTGTAACAGGTATCTTTGAAAACTGGTTTTATTCCATTTGGCACCAAGTATACAATATGGATTCCAGGGAACAAGATACTGTTCCTAAACTGAGATTGGCTATTCTACATTATTCAATTTTAAATTTAACAGCAGAATGTTATTTGGATCTCAGACAATTCATCCCAGAGGCACCACAGGCATGAATTTGAATGACAGACATGAAATTTTGTAGCTGTGATGAGAAAGGTGTCCAGAGCCTTGAGGTCATATTCACAAGAGTATTGCTGTAGAAAATTGGTAGAAGAAAAAAAAAACAGGAGAGACACAATTTTACTCCATAGGGTGTTCTGTGGTCAAACCATTGCAATCCTCAGAACTAATGATTCCCTGGTGATGAATATATTGTCACAGGTCCCCCATATTAGCTCACACATTGCAGAGATCTTTTAGTTAGTGGAGCTGTAATGAAGATGCATTGTTCACAAGTCTTTATTTTTAGTTCAGCACATTCCACAGATGCTCAATTGAACTGCAGAATTTGGCAGCCAAGTCATCGCCTCAAACTCAAATTGTTGTGTCCCTCAAACTGTCACGACTGCGGACTTACGGGGGAAGGAAGCGCAGAAGCAGGACATGCTGGGAATGGGGTTTTATTTATTAAATAAACAATAAACACAAATAAAGACTGGCGTGGTGGCCGAAAACGATTTAACTTAAATAAAGAACATAAACTTGCCCGCAGGCGTGTGGCGATTGACAGAACTCAAAATACTCGTGAAACATACACAGGTCAAGTTCGTGCAGCGAGTCCACGAAAATGTCGTCCCATTCGAAGGGGTGGAAATCTAGGGGTTATATGCGCTGTCAGGATTGGCCACTGGTGATTAGCACAGCTGCAGTCAATCCTGACACAAACCATTCGTTAACCGTTTATTGGAGTGTGGCAGGCCCATCAGGAAATAATTTTTCCATGAAGAACAGCACTTTGTTTACAGCGATTTATTTATTTAATTTCATCATTTTGTACTTCTGGTTAGATGTAATCTGATATAATACAATGTTAGAATTATAATAATAAATAATCAATAAAGCTAGAATTTTCTGCGTTTCACCTTTTTTTTTTACCCTCTCAAAATGACAACTTCTTCTAAATGCTGGAAACGGATCCATTAAGTCGCAACATTAATGCAACATGAATGCGTACCACCTGATGGAGAGAAAATGTGTATTCTCACACCGAAAATGAAAAGAGAGAAAGACACAGATGCAAGGAAAGAATAGGAAAGCGGGAGTGAGCAAGAGGGGAGATAGGCCATGTTATTATTGACAGGCTCCCCTGTGGCTCGGGTGATGAAGCAAATGTCTCACATCTGGCCATGAGCTATCATTATCTTTGACTTTCCTTTTTGATGAATCTGCTCCAGTCTTGGCTGAGGACTGGGGAGTATTTAATGGGTCCTCTCAGCCATGGCCTGCTTGGCGGAAGCCTCTTACAAAGCCATTTAAGCACAGACTATGGATTTCATGGCTCCCCAGGCACTTTCTCCTATTTCAATAAGGTAAGGTCCAAGGCTTTATCCATCCATCAATAAGGATGGGGAACAGTAGATGCGACTGCCCCCTCCCCTCTCATCCTGGGATGCTGGTGACCACAGCAGAATCCCTTCTCTTTTTCTGCCACCTGACAACCTTCTCCATTTTGGCTCAGACTCATGCCACAGTGGAGAAAACTGCCAGTTTACACTAGATGGTTTCGTGTGCCACCAACTGTTACAAATCTGAATACAAATGTCTTGTTTTCCATGGACCCACATGAAAATGATATTGTTTAGAATATCGTTCTTCTCATTGAAGAACGATATATCCCAGGGTAAGGTTCCTCTTAAGCTTTCTTCCTTTTTAAGGGAGTTTATCCATGCCCATGTAGTCTTTGGCTCACTCACTTGGAGCCTTGTGCACTGTTCCATTTTTAGACACTTTGTGACAATGTACATTGTAAAACGTGCTGCATAAATAAATCTTGATTGATAAATAGATAATGTAGACATTATGAATATGTCAGTACTGCAATGGAGAGAACATTTTGCTATTTATTCTTTGTTTAATTATTTTATTCTTTCTTTTCAATTCTCAATTCTGCACTGTAAAATCAATACTGTCTTAAGGCCTACTTTATTACATTTGTAAATCCTTTTAAAATCTGTATAATACATCCTCAGTTCTGAGACGCTTGTTTAAAAGCTTGGATAAATTCATGGAATGTGACCACCACAGATCCATGCAAACCTCATTAATTTGGTCTTTCCTTTGTCAATAACATTTAGACTGGATCGACAGTCCATGTTTTAGCCAATAATATTGTAAAAATAATAGCGCTGCATCAACATGTTTAAGGTTTATTAAGTCGTATTTGATAGATTTTTTTCATCAGCAGTTAATCATGATTTTTTTGAGCAGGATGAAGTAAAGGGGCTCCATCTGTTCTTCTACTGCTGTGATGTTTTACACGTACATCTTTGTTGATTCTTGTAGGTTTGGTATGTAAGGTGAAATGCAAAGCTATGTCTATTCCTGAGGGGAGTGAGAGCAACAGCGATGAAAATGAAAAAGTGATTGGGGGTGAGGAGTAAGAGGGAAAGACAGGAATAATAAGCATCAGGAAGACGGCGCCAGTAAGAGTGATGGAAGAAATGAGCAGTATGTGGAGAACAAGGAGATAGGACATGAGGAGAAGGTCATAGGTAGTCAAGCGCCTGTGCCAATTATGAATTCCCTTTTTGGACGGTGCTATAGCATGAATCAGAGATGCTAATGGAAATGGGATGGGAAGGGGCTAATTTCTCAAAAAGGTAGCTACAAGCAAATGTGTGCAGATAATTGCCACTTCTGTCTCAACATACAACAGGTAGTGCTCTTTTTCCACACTGTAGACATAATTTGTGCGCATGCAAAAATATTGCACCACAGGTCAACAAAGGTTATGAAGGGCCTACCCAGTCATGAAGAATCTGTTCTGCAGCACCAAAAAAGTTAAGAGCGGCTCATTATTATCGGTCAGCAAGTACATTGACCACTAGTAATGTGACAAGCAGCTGTTGAAAATGAGAACCAAACTGGGCTGAAGAAGAGAAAATGTGACTTATCTCCACCAAAGCGCCCACTCCCTCTTCACGAGTGACAGACGAGTGTCATAGTGATGCACGCATATCAGAAGGGGACTCTTTGGTACAGTACATTTCTTTTGCCTACACACAAAACCACAAAAAAACTCAAAAACCTTTTTTTTTATTGACAAATAGCATGAAATTTCCGAATTAATTTCTTTAGTTACTTTATGATACTATACAGAGCTTTGGTTAACATTCAGCCAGATGTTCACCGGGTAAGCAGACGGAAGACACCGGACACCAGGATGCATATACACACATGGGGACAGGTCATCTCAAAGATCATTTTGTTTGTCAAATTTTGAGAAATATACAAAATAACAATAGCAATATCTTAAATTAGCCACATAGAGTTATAGTTTCCATATTTCCTGAATTTCTTATCACAGCACAGCATCAGATGAATTATAAAATATGTGAGTGTGTTTATAATTTTTACACTTAATGAATCCTAAGTGACAGCTTTGATTACTAGATAAAAATTCAAGGTAATACAGTAATGGTTCCCTAGAGTGACATTACGGAGAAATGGTGTAATATTTTGGAGGACATTACACCAGAGCGCATTTCTATTTGTCTGTCTGGAGGAGGCACAAGGGAGGTCTGAGGAAAGAGTACCCATATTCTCAGATGTTTTTTTCACCGTCTGACCCGGCCACATGGCTGGTTGTTTAGTCACAACACTCAAAAGGAGGAGGACCAGACAGGTGGAGGATATCCACGTCTTGATGAAAATCCTAACAGCAAAACTTTCCATTTTCATGGCGAGCCACTTTCTGAGAACATTACTGGCTGGCAAGATGCTCAGGACACATCATTTCAAGTGCTGTTCAGGAAGAGATGTAGGTCATTTTCTTTAGTAACCATGGAGGCCCTGGAAGACAACCACAGGGAATGTGGCACAGAACAGAGAAAGAGGGCTGTCTCAATAGGTTCAAAACACACTATTTTCTGTCAGCTCTGCTGCTGGCCTCACTCTGTTTTTACTGTCAGCATATGAACTGTGCTAAATTACACATTCAGAACATAAATTGTTGCTATTTGGCTGTATTGAAACACTGCCCATGTTTACCATATATATCAGCAGACACTTTAAATGCATGACATTCTACCTTTGTTTCCAGAACAGGCTTTGCATGCCTTCCAGGTAATGGGTGTTGTTGTTTTGCTGCATGTACAATATTACATTCTTGTAGTCTTTTAAGCAATTTACACAGATCAGCCATACAATTATGTCAAGTGAAGTGAATGTCATTGATTATCTTACTATAATGGTACCTGGCTGGGATTCATTAAGTGAACTGTTTGTGAAGCTGCTGTGTTTAAAGCTGAAAAATGGGCAAGTTTATGGATTTGAGAGAAATGGACCACATTGTTATGTGTCATCATCGGAGTTTGGGGCCGCACAGGCAGACATGACTAGTTCCGGGCCGCTCGTGGGAGTGAATCCGGGGAATCAGGGGCAGTGCCTGGCTGACGTGGGACTTGGTGGAGGATCAAGATAAAAAATCTATAGGCTTCATCTAGTCTGAACCTACAGTGGTATGAAGAAGTGTTAGCCACCCCTCTGATTTCTTTTTCCATGTTAGTCACATTTAAATGTTTCAGATCATCAAAAAGTGCTTTGGAGCAATTTTGGCCTGCTCATCTTTGCAGAATTGTTGTAGTTCAGCCATATTGGACCGAACCACCTTTTTAATGTCATGCCATAGCATCTCAACAGGCTTCAGCTCAGGACAGTGTTTGGCACAGTGTGTAAGGGAACAGACCCATAATTGGAAGGTTGTCGAATCCTGAACCACCATGGTGCCACTGAGCAAAATCCCCACACGCTGCTCCCAGGGTGTCTTTCATGGCTGCTCACTGCTCCCTTTAGGTAATGGGTTAAATGCATCTGTGTACAGAGGACACAATTTGTTGTGTGCTGTGCTGCAGTGTGTGCTGTGCTGCAGTGTTTCACAATCACTTTACTTTGACTATACCAAGTCATCATTTTGTTTTTCTTCTGCCAATCAGAAGTGGACCTGCTGGTGTGTTTTGGATCATTGATGAACGGACATTCTCCTTCAGGATTTTTTGGGTACACAGCAGAATTCATTGTTAATTACAGCAAGTCTTTCAGGTCCTGAAGCTGCACAACAGCCTCAGATCATCACACTACCACCACCATATTTTACTGTTGGTATGATTTATTTTATGTCACATGTAATGGGGCACACATCTTCCAAAAAGTTCAACGTTTGTCTCGTATTTTCCCAAAAGTCTTGCGGATCATCAATGCTTTTTCTGGGAAAATTGAGACAAGCATTAATGTTTTTGCTCAGCAGTGGTACTCGTTGTGGGTCTGTTTTTTATGGTGGAGTCATGAACACTGAGCTCAACTGAGACATTTGAGTCCTAAAGTTCTGGATGTTGTTCTGGGGTCTTATGTCATCTCTTGGATGAGTCGTCGCTGTGCTTTTGGGTAAAGTTGGTTGGACAGTCACTCTTGGGAAGATTCACCACTGTTCCATGTTTTTGCCATTTGTGGAGAGTGGCTCTCACTTTGGTTCACTGGAGTCCCAAAGCTTGGTTTTATAACCTTTTCCAAACTGATGGATGTCAATTACTTTCTTTGGATTTCTGCATGATGTCTTGAACCAGCTACCAGCTACCATCCTGTTGAACTTTTACCGCTCTACAATAGAGAGCATCCTTACCAGCTGTCTCACAGTGTGGTATGGAAGCTGCACTGTTGCTGAGCGTAAGGCGATGCAGCGGGTGGTGAAAACTGCCCAGCGCATCACAGGGACTCCACTTCCATCCAGCTACCCACTACCGAACCAGCTACCCACTACCATCCTGTTGAACTTTTACCGCTCTACAATAGAGAGCATCCTTACCAGCTGTCTCACAGTGTGGTATGGAAGCTGCACTGTTGCTGAGCGTAAGGCGATGCAGCGGGTGGTGAAAACTGCCCAGCGCATCACAGGGACTCCACTTCCATCCATTGAGGAAATCCAGAGGAAGCACTGTCTGCGTCGAGCTCGCAGTATTCTTAAGGACTCCTCCCACCCGGCCCACGAACTGTTCTCTCTCCTGCCTTCAGGCAGACGGTTCAGGCTACCACGGACAAGAACCAGCAGACTTAGGAACAGCTTTTTTCCCAGAGCTGTTTCCTTGCTGAACTCCTCTGCCCCCCCCATACACTCTTGATAATCACTGCACTGCACATATCACTTTGTACTGCACATATCACTTTGTACTGCACATATCACTTTGTACTGCACATATCACTTTATGTATAGCACATATCACTTTATGTATATATATATAACTTAACTTATTTGAACTGTATCCTGCACTTGCTGCTTATTGCACTTCTGGTTAGACCTAAACTACATTTCGTTGCCCTGTACTTGTACATGTGTAATGACAATAAAGTTGAATCTAATCATCTAAAAAAAATGTCTAGCTTTTGAGGATCTTTTGGTCAACATCACTTTGTCAGGCAGGTTATATTTAACTGATTTCTTGAGTGAGAACAGATGTGGCAGTAATCAGACCTGGGTGTGGCTAAAGATTTTACTATATTTTATATAATAAAATAACTTACTTAAAAAACATGTTTTGCTTGTGTTGTCTTTGACTAAAATGATGATCTTAAACATTTAAATATGAGAAAGTAAGATAAATGAGTTAAAAGCAAGAAATCATAGAGCAAACACTTTTTTCGCACCATTGTAAAGACAATTAACGCTCTTACACGAATTTCAGTTCTGTTACAGTTGTATAGTTTTCTTTCTAATCATTATGATGTGTGCGAGGTGTATGTTTTGCATGGTTTCAACAGTGGTGGCCTATCGGGTAAGAAAGCAGACCCGTAATCGGAAGGTTGCAGGTTCAAATCCCAACCCGCATACTGCCTGTTATGGCTGCTCACTGCTCACCAAGGGTGATGGTTAAAAGCAGAGGACACATTTCATTGTATGCATTGTGTGCTGTGCTGTGTATGACAATAACTTTACTCCAAAACCAACCATATGGTTTTATTAACACTGACGTCATGTCTTGTTTTATTCAGTGTCTCTTTTGGATGCAGTCTAGAAACATGCCAAGGCTCTTTATGTAAAACTCTGTGAAACTGTCTTGCAGTTATCTATGGCTGAGGTGCACTTTTGCCCTCAATATGTTATGTCATCATGGATGCTTACCAGGATATTTTACAGTGAAATGGTGCTGCTCCTGCCAAGGAGGCTGCAAATGGGTCATGTCATCCAGCAGGACAATGATCCATGGCATTTTTCCAGGTCCACAAATGACTTGCTGAATACTGGATCAACATTTTGCAATGACTGTCAGAAACCACTGATTCCACCGTCTGTGGGGTTAGTCAAGGAGAGTCCATAGGCACAGGTCAATGAGCCTGAAGTGTACATCTACATTCAAAGCATTTACCAGATGCCCTTATCCAGAGAGACTTACAATTAGTAGTTACAGGGACAAGTGTCAGGGTTAAGTGTCCTGCTCAGGGACACGATGGTAGTAAGTGGAGTTTGTGGTCATCTGGTTCATAGGTAAGTAGGCTAATACCACCCTAGTCTAATATCTGCAATATCAAGTTTTTCCCCTTACAAAACAAATTATTGCGTGTATATACATTTTTTTTACAAAAAAATTAGTTCTTACACTAGCAAATGAAGAATGTACATTAATTATTGTTGATACAAAAAATCTTACTACTACTTCTACTAAGAAGAAAGAGATGAAGGAAAATCTGTGTTTTTGTTAAATATTTCAGACCATTTATTTAAATATTTAGTCGCTGCCACACTTAAATTGGTTTCCTTTGCAGCTATTACTTGCTGGTGTGTTTGGGATCATTGTCCTGATGCATGACCCAATTTTGGGAAGGCTTTAGCTCTCAGACAGATGGCCTCACATTTGTCTCTAGAATATTTCGGTATTTAGGTTTGTGTTTGACTTGAGGACTGCAAGGTCCTCAGCTCCAGTGGCTGAAATAACACCAAATCAAATGCTGCACATTTCAGAATCTATGACATCATGTGGGGTTTCTCTTGGACCCCTTTCTGATGAAAGCGGTGTTATCATGAACAACATGTTGATATGAGTTCTAAGGCATTTCTTTAACAATCGATCAGTTAATTCAATCTGTTCTGAGATTTTGTATTTTTAGCTTAGTAGAAACAAACTGCTGAAAATTCTTATTTAATAGATTATAACACTTATTGGTTATTAACTTGTCAATTGTTTAACCCAAATTAGTTGGTAATTGCATCCTTAATGCCCTTAAAATTGAACATTTCAGTTGGAACTTCCATTGTTTTTGCATGTATCCATGTGAAATGATGACAAATAGTTTAGCCTTTTTTAATATATTCCCCTTGTTGAGGGTCTTTTGTGTTCGCTTTATTCTTGCACAGATCAGACTAGATAATCCACTGAATTAAATTCAGTTACTGTAATGAAACTACCTAGGGAAAAATGTGGGGCTGAATGTACTTGACATTTGTATGCAAAGTCCTTTTGACTCTGACCCTGTGCTCACTAGGATTACAGTGCATGAAATCCATGAGTCATAATGTGGTGTTATTCTTGATGCATACTAATCCCATATTAGCACACATCATTGTACAAACATGGAACATTGTACCTTATCCTTAAAGTAAAATTTAGGGGGAAAAAAATCTACCCAGCTTTGTGACTGGTTGACCCGTAACGAAATCCAAACGGAGAACTGATTTCAAATTCTGTAATTTAAACAATTCCTATGGTTGATTGTTTTAAAGCATACACTGCATCTCATTTGCCACAAAGAGAATATTCTGTGAAGCATTTGACATTCACCTCTCACTTGGCCTTGGTTTTTATCTTATCAACACCTACACAAAATACTACTTCTTTATTAATGCAATGTCCCCTCAGACAGGTTTACAGCACTGGATGTGGGTATCGATTAATGTTTCTTAGGAATGGTTGTGTGGGTTCTGATTGGATGCCTTGTAAAAACAACATTTTTATTGAAAAATGTTTTATGTAGCATATGCATTTTCTCCATCATGTGGGCTCATCACAGAGGACTATTATTTATAGTATCCCAAGGACATTTTCTTCACAGGGTAGGTCCATGTGGATTTCACATATTTACTGAGTAATAAAGAACCATATATCTGCCATTCCGAATTGCAAAAACTGAACTCACATGTATATATTGTTTATATACAGTTGCAATAATACAGGAGGCACTATTTTCAAACCGGCACCCACTGCTTATTGATAGTTATGTGCACTGCTCAAAAAAATAAATGGAACACTAAAACAACAAAATGTAACTCCAAGTCAATCACACTTCTGTGAAATCCAACTGTCCACTGACAAACAATTTCACATGCTGTTATGCAAATGGGACAGACAACAGGTGGAAATTATAGCCGATTAGCAAAACAACTCCAATAAAGGCGCGGTTCTGCAGGTGGTGAACACAGACCTCTTCTCAGTTCCTGTGATTTCTGGCTAGAAGGTTTGCTGTGTCTGTCAGCGTAGTGTCCAGAGCATGGAGATACTGGCCTGTTTCCTGGTAGCACATCAGGAGATATGGAGGAGACCATGGGAGGGCAACAATCCAACAGCAGGACCGCTACCTCCACCTTTGGAGGAACAGGAGGAACACTGCCAGAGGCCTGCAAAATGACCTCCAGCAGGCCACAAATGTGCATGTGACTGCTCAAACGATCAGAAATAGACTCCATGAGGGTGGTATGAGGATCCCGACGTCCACAGGTGGGGGTTGTGGTTACAGCCCAACACCGTGCAGGACGTTTGGCATTTGCCAGAGAACACCAAGATTGGCAAATTTGCCACTGAAGCCCTGTGCTCTTCACAGATGAAAGCGGGTTCACACTGAGCACATGTGACAGACATGGCAGAGTCTCGAGACGCCGTGGAGAATCCTCTGCTGCCTGCAACATATTTCAGCAAGATCTGTTTGGCAGTGGGTCAGTAATGGTGTGGGGTGACATTTCTTTGGGGGGGGGCTCAGCCATCCATCTGCTAGCCAGAGGTAGTCTGACTGCCATCAGGTACTGAGGTGAGATCCTCAGACCCTTTGTGAGACCATATGCTGGTGTGGTTGACCCTGGGTTCCTCCTAATGCAAGACAACGCTAGACCTCATGTGTCAGCAGTACCTGCAAGACGAAGGCATTGACTTCCATTGAAAGATTTTGTGTGATTTTGTTTTCAGCACATTCAACTATATAAAGAACAAAGTATTTAAGAATATTTCATTCATTCAGATCTAGGATGTCTTTTTAAATTTGTTTTTTTGAGCAGTGTATATCTGCCAATTCAGTTTGTGTGAAATTATTTCCGCATGATCTGTAATGGTGTTTTTATAAACAGAGACTGATGGTTGACAGCTCACAACTCACACTCACACTCACAACTTTATCGTTTTGGACGATTTATACCTCCACCTGTCACATGTCCTACCAATAATTGGTATTTTTGCATACTCACTCTATTGTTAGAATACAGTATCTAACATAATAAAAAAAATGCTGTCCTGTTTTACACTGTGGCATCATGCAGCCTTGTGTTGTTTTTTAATCTTGCATTAACAACTTTAGTTTATTCCTTATTTTGTTTAGAGGCAACATGTTTCAATGCGATTTGACAGGCCATGCTGTTGACACCCCCCCACACACATACACACTTTCTGCACACAAGAAAGCTCATGGAGAGAAAAGGGGAGAAACCTTGGGAAGAAGTAAGCTAGAAAGGGATCCCTTCCAGGGATCCAATATGTTTAAGTGTAAGGTTGGTATTAAATAGTCCATCATGGAGCATTGGAGAAAGGATTTGTCCATGTCCGAAGGTGCTGGACAGTGCAGAGCAGTCTTTATGTCCAGTCTTATGATCCACAGTGTATGTCTACTATGATTATGCTTGTCCAGCTGAAGATCCCTCTAGCTTCAGCAGTTGAAAGTGAAAAAATGTCATTGTGAAACACATGGTGCACACAATGAAATGTGTCTTTTGCTTTATCCCATCAACCTTAATGAACAGTTGGCTGCCGTGAAAGGCGCCTGGGGAGCAGTGTGTGGGGACGATGCTTTGTTATGCTGTGGCTCAGGTGACCCTCTGTTGCATTTCATGTTGGTAAGTCTCAGCTGCAGCTCAATGTCAGGAACCAGGATCTAGAGTTACTCAGAAGAAGACAGATTAACGTCTGGTGACTGGGACTAAGTGGTTATGGTAGAATGCCTGGCTACAAGTGCAATATGTACCCAGGACAGCTAGGACTTCTAGCACAGCCTAGATGAGATGATCATTATAGTTAATGTGGATTTAACAGTTGCTGAATGCTTGGCTGTTCCAAAGCAGGGGAGCTCTGTAGCAGAAGGCTGAGAATTGTTGTTAGACAAAATCAAATATATTTTGGTTGGATCATGGTCCTGGAGGAAGATTGGCCATGGATAAAATGACAATAAATACTTACTTGACTTCATTTGAACAGACCTGACCAGACTTTGCAAGTAGCATTTTCTTTACAAGCACTTTTCTGAAGCGAGTGCCATTAAAAAAAGTTACTTTAAGATTACATCATCAGTATCAAGTAAGATGTTCACAATGGCAATAATCTATGGGTTTTAAGCATAGTCCCTCCATCTCGCTGACTCATTGATCTGAGAAATATTTTGAACATTTCTTTGAATGCTTTTGACCTCCTTAGACTGCCGTGCAGAGTGTTTGTCGAAAACATATCAAAAGACGTTGCCTAAAAAGTAATAGTTTTCATTGAAAAGATCTGAAATTGCATACCAATTACACAGCAGGCCCAAACATTGTTCCTGCAGTTATTTATTGTTGATTATTTTCTTCATGTTTCAAAAGCAACACTTTTTTTTTTTATCTGTCAGCGTCTGATTTAGTCAAAGATTTGACTTGAAATGACTTGCTCTGAAAGGCTCAGGCGCTATGACGTCAGATCTTTGAATTGATTTTCATCGTAAACCTGTTTTTGAACGTTTTGAAGGAAACCCGTTGGAATGGTTTGAAAGGGCACCACGCAGCACCTCAGAGGCTGTTTTATGGTCAATAATTTAAGGTCATGCTAACTAAAAGTGGATTACTGCTTGTGCTTTTCTGCAGGCGTGTGTGCAGGGTTATTTCAGAGGTGAGTAAGGCTGGAGCTGCTTTTTGAGTTGACACACACAGAGCTTTGGAGAATGGATGTTGCATCAGCAGCTTGAATCAGCACTTTGGGGAGAAATCACTTACTTCTCAAGAATACAAAATACAGCACAGCAGCACATGCTGGGCGAGACGCGTTTGTAATGAATAAATAATTAACACAGACATGTGACAAGGAAAATGAGCACTTTTAAAATTACTGCATTAATATTGGTGCAGAGGAGCACAGAATACACTCTGCGCTCATTTATAGGTAAATGGCTTATTATCTTTTATGTCATGAAATACACCCCCCATCCTCACCCTGTTCTGTAGAGAATTCTGAGCACTGCCTGGGACAGCAAGACCCTGCTCAACATAGACAGGGTTGGTGAAAAGAGCATCAGGGTCTCTCTCCCCATTTACACAACTGGAGCATAAAGGCCACCAACATCTTATGTTCAATTCATGCATCCGCAGGTTTCTAAAACATTTAAACATTAATTAATAATGCGGCACACACTTCAGACATTGTTTGATGGGGACCCCACTTCTGACACATAATCCTGTTTTGGGGCAGTTGTCGCCTAGAGTTTAAGGAAGCTGCCCCGTAATCAGAAGGTTGCATTCACTTCACTTTCACTTTTGTTAGTCAGAAATGAAATGTCATTTCATGTCTAGAGATAGCAACTGTTTTACATGTCATGCTTGCAAAACCTGTTTTATTTAAAGGAAAATTAGCTACTTTTTAGGGGAGGTGTGCTAAATTCTCTGGGCGGACAAAGCACGAAAAAAGGGGGAGGTAACTTTTCCCCTTATGATGACATAAGGGGCTAAATTCCAGATCCGACCATTTCAGTTGCGGTGAAACAGAATGACCACTCTTTACACCTACTGCCATTTCTAGCCACTGCAGGACCATATATCAAAGTTCCATTAAATTGTTCTATTTTGCACAGCAGTATTTGCACTATTTTTACTTTCCACGTTTATTATTCATTTCAATAGTTTAGCACTGTCTGTCTTGTTGTTGTATACATGATTTTTGTTAAATGTTACTCTTGTACTGCCTGTGTTTGCACTTTATGTAGCCCAGTTTGTCTGTGGCGCACATGTGTACTTTGTCAGTATGTAACTTTGTTTAATTGTTTAAATGTTACATGTAGCACCAAGTTCCAGAGAAACGTTGTTTTGTTTCACTTTGTACTGTCTATGTACATGTATTTAGCTGAAATGACACTAAAGTTCATCCTGAAGTGTGATCTGGTCCATAAGAAGAAGAAAGGCTGGAACATTTGGAGAGTAAAGAGAATTGACATGGACCCTCAGTCATAATAGATCAAAGCAGTCAGGTTTTGAATTCTCTCTCAAATACCAGATTGTATCCTACTCTCATGGCTGCAGTCAAAGTGTCTCTGCTACAGTAGACTATTTGATTCCTCCTCAATATGATTAATGATGTTAATGTTACTGACGTTCCTACCTACATACCTACCTGCTGTGAATGTCACTTGTAACATTATCATAAGTTTGACTCCAAACCAACATCATTAGCTGTGTTGTCATTGCTGCGTCCACAGATTACACTTTTTGTTGCATGATAGTTACCACTAAGAGGGATAAATATGAAATAGGATGTCATCAAGGATTGAGTGGCATTTTTATGTTTTTTAGGTTTTTGGAAATTGCTGCAGTGACCTCATAGGAAATTTACGTATCATTATTATTATTACTACTATTACTCAATAGGCTTTGCTATGCAGGTAAATTCATGTGATCTTGTTCATCCCATATTACGACACATTAATACAAACTAGTTTTAAGAAACACTTCCTTCCCTCGTTTGTGGCGACGTCTAGATGGATGGCACTATGAGCACTTGCTTATATAGTTTAAGTCACGGGCTAGCCCTGCTGTCACCTGTTATGTCGCTAACTGAGGAAGAAACATTGCAAGTTGGCACGTGCATTGTTTGTGCATGCCCTCTCACTCACGTTTTTTTACAAAATAAACCTAGGCATTCATTGATAAAATAGGAAAGGGATGGAACAGGGGGATGTTCATTTTAGAGGGGTCATGAATTTAACTGTTTTTGAGTTCACAATGTTGCTTTTATAGTTTTATTGCGTAGATCCAAAATAATAATAAGACAATTAAGATGCTAGTGATGCTATGGTTAACATACAGTCTACCTGTACTCTTCCTCTTCTCCGAAAAACTATTCAGACTATGGGGTGCCTGTTGGGAGATGTCTCTCGACATTTTTACCTGAGGCTGAGTAGCCAGATGCACACGTTGTCAGGCCACGAAAACATTTTGTACCCACTCCCCCACTTCAGCATTCCCCTCTTTTTTGGCATTTCTCGCTGACAGCAGAAGTGCTTTACCTGCTCATTGATTCCCAGCTTGCTGCCCCTGACTCCAGCCTGGACTGCAGAAACATCAAGCCACACAACTACAGACGTGAGCGCTTCAGACAGCCAGGTTCAAGAATCTAACTGCTGCCAGTGGGAGCATCCGGTAGGTTGAAGTCTACACAGTGGCACCTTGTCAGCTGTCTGCAGCACTCACTGTTGTCTGACAAAACAGGAGTTGTGGTGTGGTCATCTCGACTTGTGGGTTGGTGGTCTTATCAGCAGGTTGGATGAACTGCACTATACATCACACATACTGTATGTAAAGCACATTGTTTATTAGTAAGAAAGAGGAGCACAAAAATGCACATTTGTTTAAGATAAAATGAATAGTAATTGTAGAAAATCTGGTAAATTTACCATATCCAGAGTTACTGACTGGAGAAACTCTGGTTTAAGTGTCTTGCTCAGGGACACAATGGTATTAAGTGGGGTTTGGCAAGGATGTTACCTATTAGTACAATTTACTACATTTACATTTTTTTTTAATTAACAGCATTTGGAAGACACTCTTATCCAGAGAGACTTACATGAGTGTTTTAAAATGTCCATCCTCTGATTTGGTTCACCAGGACCTGACCTGTAAATAAAACTAGCCTAATTGTTTAATATATACAAGAGCCATTTAACCCAAGAGTTAAATGGTGACTTGAACATCTACTTGAAGTTCATTACATCACCTTGTAATAAAGACAGAGAAGAGTCAATATGAATGCCTATTACATTAAGAGATGGTGGTCCCAGTTGAGCAGTACTGGAGCAGTTACTTTCACTAATACCACAACCCTTCTGCAATGTGTTGATTTCATTTTTGCACAATCTAAAAGCATGACGTTTTAAGAAATGAGAACATGGGGAGGACCATTGGACATTTTAGACACGCTGGTTAAAATAGATTTCTTTTGTTTCAAAATTAGATTCAAATTCATATTATATTCAATCAGCCATAACATACATTAATGCTGTCCACCTAACATGGAGAAGTGTGACCCTCCTGACACCAAAACAGCCCTGGACTCCACTAGACTGAGGGTATGCTGTGATCTGACACCTTTCTAGGACCTGGGATATACACTTGTTTCCAGAGTTTTAGCAATCCGACAATATGAGCCATCACTATTTGGCCATGGTCGAATTTGCTCAAAATCCTTACCATTGGTCATTTTTTTATGCTTCTAGCACATCAACTTGAAAGATTAAATGTGCCCAACCACTTCCAGATGCCATTGTGAGAATCAATGATTTTCACTTCACCTGCCAGTGGGGTTAATGTTATGGATGATCAGTGTATGGTTATTATTGCTTCAACACATATTATACACTAGGGCAGTGGTGGCCTAGCGGTTAAGGAAGTGGCCCTGTAATCAGAAGGTTGCCGGTTCGATTCCCGATCCGCCAAGGTGCCACTGAGGTGCCACTGAGCAAAGCACCGTCCCCACACACTGCTCCCCGGGCGCTTGTCATGGCTGCCCACTGCTCACTCAGGGTGATGGGTTAAATGCAGAGGACAAAATTCACTGTGTGCATCGTGTGCTGTGCTGCTGTGTATCACATGTGACAATCACTTCACTTTCTTCTTTCTCTGCTCAAGAAAACACTTAATCATCACAATGTAACTCCAATTCAATCACACTTCTGTGAAATCAAACTGACCACTTAGGAAGCAACACTGACAATCAATTTGACATGCTGTTATGCAAATGGAAAAGACAACAGGTGGAAATTATAGGCGATTAGCAAGACATCCCCAATAAAGGCGTGGTTCTGCAGGTGGTGACGACCTCTCAGTTCTCAGATGTTTGGTCAATTTTTGAATGCTGGTGGTGCTTTCGTTCTAGTGGTAGCATGCGACGGATTAATGCTTTACAACCCACACAAGTGACTCAGGTAGTGCAGCTCATCCAGGATGGAACATCAATGCGAGCTGTGACAAGAAGGTTTTCTTTCTCTGTCAGCGTAGTGTCCAGATCATGGAGCAGACAGGCCAGTACACCAGGAGACGTGGAGGAGGCCGTAGGAGAGCAACAACCCAGCAGCACCTTTGTGCTAGGAGGAAAAGGAGGAGCCATGCCAGAGCCCTGCAAATTGACCATAAATGTGCATGTGTCTGCTCAATCGGTCAGAAACAGACTCCATGAGGGTGGTGTGAGGGCACAGGTGGGGGTTGTGCTTAGCACATTTGGCATTTGCCAGAGAACACCAAGATTGGCAAATTCGCTACTGGCACCCTGTGCTCCTCACAGATGAAAGCAGGTTCACACTGAGCACAAGGGACAGACGTGGCAGAGTCTGGAGACACCATGGAGAACGTTCTGCTGCCTGCAACATCCTCCAGCATGACCAGTTTGGCAGTGGATCAGTAATGGTGCAGGGTGACATTTCTTTGGTGGGCCGCACAGCCCTCCATCTGCTATCCAGAGGTAGCCTGACTGCCATTAGTTACTGAGATGAGATCATCAGACCCCTTGTGGGACCATATACTGGTGCGATTGGCCCCGGGTTCCTCCTAATACAAGACAATGCTAGACCTCATGTGGCTGGAGACATTGATGCTATGGACTGACCCGCACATTCCCCAGACCCGAATCCAATTGAGCAGGAGTTGGCAGATGGTTTAGTCCATGTCTGGGAGGTGATCTCGCATGAGACCATCCGCCACATCACCTGGAGCATGGACAGGCATTTTAAGGACATTACATCAAAGTTTGTTGTCAGCACATTCAACTGTATAAAGGACAAAGTATTTAATACGAATATTTGATTCATTGATATCTAAGATGTCTTATTTTTCTTTTCCCTCTATTTTTTTAGCATTGTATTTGGCTATGATTATAGAAACCGTGACCCAGAGATAGTCTGTTCATGTCTTAGAACTCAATATGGCAGATGGCATTTCATTTGACATATGTCAATAGTTGATAATTGTCATATTAGAGCAGGAATCCCATTTTTAATGTTTTACTGTGTGTATATAAAAAGGACTACTCAAGGACAGAGACATAACACCTGTGGTTTTCTGCTTATTCTCTACTGTCACCATTGGTGGAGGTTAATCAGATATGATGACAAAAAGCATTTGCAGAGCTGATAAATCCCTGGCTCTGCGAGCAGCTCTTCAAATTTAAACCCCAAACAGATGCATGTTTGATTACATATCTGCATTCGGTCACTCTCCTCTCTTTAAATCCACCTCCCCTCCTCTCTATCCACAGTAGGAACATCTGAGTCCCTGACGTCTATTTGTCTGTTTTTAGCCACGCTTGAGGAAGGCCTGGCAGGGAGAGCCGTGGAAACGGCTGGGTTTTCCCGGTGCAGTCTGTCCTGGTCCTCCCAAATTAATCAGATTTGCCGCACAGGCCATATGTCGTACCAGCATGATAAACCCTAGCACCCGGACACCCCTGAGATCCTCCACCTATTCTGCTTTGTGCATGGATTCTCCAATCAGATTCCTACAGTGCATGTGCACGCCTTGTATCAGCTGAGGAACGCGTTTTCCATCTTGAGAAAAATGGACAAATCTCAGAGATGCATTTGAACAAATGCCAAACAAATGTCACTTTACTCACTAGAAACATCTCTTCCATAGTCAGCCTGCTCTGTATCGTCTGATACTGTTCTTATTAAGATATGTTTTCTACATTAGATTAGCGCTTCGGATTAATTGCCACTAATTGTGATTTGAGTAGCCTAATGACAGTCTGGTTATTGTCTTTCAATAAAACTTTTTTTTGTAAGTGCTCCAAGCAACGAAAATATCAAATTTGGTGGGTGGATATTTTATTCAATATTAAAGGCCTTTCATTCACTCATCACACACACACACACACACAAAATCTCTCTCTGTTTCCTTTTGCTTCTAGAACATCCAAACAGGATGTCCTGTTTCTTCTCCGCCATGGACTCTTCCATTGTTGCTATTGGGTGGACTCTTAAGCTGCTTAAAGGCCTTCTCTGAACACCATTTCTACTGTTAAAAGGTCTTATAACATTGTAGTCCTCATAACTCAGGTCGTCCCTCTCTGGTTATCCAATCTAGCTAGCCTATGATTTATCAGCGCTGTGTCTTGTTGGTATTGTACAGTTCAAATTATTTCAGGTTATGTCTCTATTTATCTCTATTATCAATAAACCGGTAATGATATTTTGAATCAGGTGTAATTTACTATTATTCCATTATATTAGTAAAACATTATTAACTTCTCTACAAATTGCAGTGGGCAGCCATGAAAGGTGCCTGTGTGTACTTAGCTAACCTGAATCTGCCTGTCTTAAAGTCCTTTCGGTGTGTCTAAAATCAAGTCACGTTATTCATTTAGTACCTTTGGTGATTAATACAATGCAGTATTTTGGTGATAGTGGAGAGATGACCCCTCAAAATGACCCCTTCTACAAGTATGACACTACCCTCTGTAGGTGGCATTAGCTTGCACATATCCGTCAGGCTAGATTATTGTCCTCAATATTCTACTGAGCCATTTGTTACACAGTTTATACAGGTTAGTATTAAGTTCCTTGTAATAACACGTCAATCTATCAGATGAAACCTGTTAAGCATGTTGTGTTGTCTATTCCCACATGACCATATTGCCAGGTTGCTATCAGCGAGAAGTTTAAAACAAGAAAGGTATCAGATGAGACATGAAGCAGATGTGGGCAAAAAAATTGAGACACTGCTTGTGAAGAAAAAAAACACAATTGGCTAAGCCAATGGCTCCAATTCCCACAGAAGCTATGTTAGATAATTACCACTAATGTTACTAGGTCACCATGGGACACATTTTTCAATTTTGCTCCCATTTCCACACAGCACAATAACAATAAAACAGAGGTAAATAAATGGCCTTCAGCGTGAGTGGGAATTGGGTAATAGATGCTCCTGCTGAAAAAAAAAACACCTGGTCTGAGGCAGACTCTGTTGGACTTGGTTTCTGTCTGGAAGATCACAAGAGAAAGGACAGGAGTGTCTGTGGGGTGCACAGATCAAAGGACCGTGCCATGCAGTTGGGGGAATCAAACAGCGACGGCTGCAGTCCCCTTTATAACAAATAGAGGGGAAACTCCCCTGCATTTCGTCACAAACCGGCCTTGGAGGGCGGGGTAGTTGCATAAAAAAAACAAAAAAACTTTTCAGTCTATGGCAGGGACAAAAATAAAGCTAAAAAGGTTTTATACCGGAAAACACTTGGACCAATCAGCAAGTATAAAAAAATGAAACTTGACAATGATTAGCCCTACGTTTGAAAATTATGTTCACCAGCTCTATTCTGAAAGTTGTGCGTTTACCTGGAATGAACCAAAACTTTTCCCTTCCTTCTTATATGTGCATACTTTCATTTTATTATAATGTTCGGTTTGTCCATCACGGCGGATTCCTTCTCAGGGCAACCAGCGTGATCCGGGATTCGGTCCATCGCAATCCACAAAAATTTGGGGGTGACCTTCACACTGTCACATTCGCATGTATTTATTAGTCCTAGTGTGCTTGTGGACAACGTGGACCACAAATCAGAGCCCTAACACCAAATGATTTTGGAAAATATATTTTTTTAAAAATGCTATTTTGCTTATTTCAATGATAATTTCTTGTGTTTATATGTATATATATTTTAAGTATATATAAAAAAACACACACACACACATGTTCATTAGGTGGCCATCCACCCCCCCACCCCCCGTCACCCGCTTTGCCGGTGTCGGCCGCACGTACTGAACTGAAGATAACCCCAAATGACGTGGACGTATGGATAATACGCCGCGTCGCCGCGCTGCCACAACGAGGTCCATTAAGGCGCCGCTAATTTGCCGCGTCCGAGGATGAGAGCCTTTATGGAGGCGCACCACGTTGACCATCCTGTCGCGCCGCCGCCTCGTCGCAAACTCTTGTGCACCCTCTGGTGCTTGCTAGTCTCCAAAACTTCTTTGTGTTGCCTGCTTTGCAGATTGTCTTCCTTGTCTCTGTGGTTGCTCATTATTCAGAGACAGACGGATCTCAGGTCATCTGCAGCTGCAGCAAAGGAGAAGCAGGAAAGATGGCGATCATCCACTAGACCGGGCACACGCATGAGACGCGGAGCAACTTTTAAGAAGATCCCCCCTCTTTCTGGACCCAGCGGTGAGTGGAAAGGCGACGTGAATTGGCGAATTTGAAAGGCAGGAACGCGTTGGAGGTCTCGGCCGGCGTGGAGATCTGCGTGGCCGCGTCGTTGTCGGCGGCGGCGGCAGACGGCGGTGTCGTGGGGAGATGACCTGGAAAGAGCCGCGGGTCCAGCCCGGTGACTTTGAGAGAACCGGGGAGGCGGCGGGTCGAGCCGCAGAACGTTCTTAAATCGGAGCCCAGATGTACGGAGTGAACTCCGGCCACGTTACGAGCGTTGTCCTCCTCGGCGGTTATTATTTTATTATTAATTTTTTTTTATAATTTCTAGTTTTGAATTTTTTTTGGTTGTAGATCTACTGGGACTCCGGGAGAAAGGGGAAGCGGGCTGTTGTTGAGTTCGCCGGGGCGCTGGTGGAGCGGTGGGGGGATTTGGCCGTCGGAGAAGCCATTGCTCTCCTCTCCCAGCGCCACAGCAATGGGAGCCGAGCCTCCATTAGCGACGCTCTGGCCGGCACTGCCGCCGGTCCACGTCCGGACCCGGGCGAAACAAGCCGCGTCCGGGCTCCCCGGGGCTCCCGTCGCCGAACCGAGCGTCTAATCCGCCGCACATTTCTTCTCCCTTTGCCCGCTCCCCCCCCCATCCTACCGCGGGCGCCCGGTGCTAATGGAACTGGAGCTTTTTAGCATTTCTGTAGCGACATTATCGAGCCCTTCCCCGCCGGAGCTCGACGTGCGTGTCGTCGTCGGTGCTCTGAAGGCAGGTATGTCACTGTGGGCTTCTCCATAAAATGGAGGAAGGCTGATAGGAGCCAGGAGTCAGACAGGAGCTCTCACGCAGGAACAAAGGTGGACTGTCTTCTCTTCTTCATGAACCTGCGTGGAACGAGAGAAGCGGCGAGAAGTGAGGAGAGCAAAGCCTCCACAATAATACTAATAATAATACTAATAATAAATACAGTTTTTTGAACCCTCACGCTGGTTACAGAGCACAAGTCAAGGTTAAGTTCCTTTAATTCGTCGGTTTGGTCTTTGTGCGTGTTTCTCCTCCTCCTCCTCCTCCTTCTTCTCGTCGGAGAAGCTATTTTTACTCCACTGGCTTCTCCTTCTGGACTTTGTGGAGAAAATGGAGGGCATTGGGGCTGCCTGGCTGGCTGGACGCTGTGGAGCGGCTTGAGGAGCTGGAGGCAGGGAGATGTTGAGAGGGGGACACGGATGAGGTGGGAATTTTAATGTTGGGTAACGCAGCCGGGCTGTTAATGTTCTACAAAGTGGCCTTCACACGCCAGCAGCGGAGTTCAGGGCGACTGCTGGAAGAAGTTGGAAAGTTCTTCTCGTTCCTTGGTGAGGATTTCTTACCCGACCAAAAGTGAGGTTTTCTTTTAAAATCTCTGTTTTGGCAGGTTTGTGGGAAGCGGCTCCTTCTCGTACACGTTGTGTTGTCCTTTTGATCCTTGTTGACCTCCTAAGAATGTGAACGTGTAATAAATGAATTCTGGACGTTCTCTCTTGGTTCTTGTTTATGGCCTTAGCTGGACCAATCTCCAGCTGCTTGTTTAAGCTCCTGAATTCATGAATGGAAGCCATTCATTTGTACGGAAATGTGCACACTTTTACCGCGGCTACATCTCATAATTGGCAAATTGTGTTGGTTTTTAATGGCATTCTTGCAAACGGAACGATTTGCTTTCGCTCCGTAGAGCAGACGGAGGCTAGGAGGGACACTGTGTGCTGTGTGCTCGTCTGCTCCTGCAACTCCAGCCACTGTGGAATCTTGCTGACAAGGAGGCTGAGCTAGACATTCACTCTGCGACAACACGGAGCTAGGAGCATTTAAAATGGTGGCGCTGCTCGCTTGTCAATCCAAGCAGGTTCTCGGGAGATCAGGGCGGTCAACTTGGATCAAGACGAAATAGGATCCCTGCGCAATCGTTTATGTGCCCACAATGTCTATAAGGAGTTGTCCCCCTTTGCTTGGTGTTATCTGGCTGTCTTTTGAAGAACACTGCAGTGTCCATTTGACCTGTCTTTAAGGTGTGGTGAGCGTCAGCGTTCCAGCTTTTGCTGACAGACAGACCGCTGCCACGTCTCTCTCCAGGTTGAAAATTTCACCATCGAGATCAACTTGGAGAAACACCAGCCTGTGAATATTACCATGGAATGAATGATAAAAGGCAAGGTCTCGCTTGTTGCAAGTAGTTGGACAGCCAACCCCCAGTCCTTCAGGAGGATTTCAAAATCTCAAGAAATGTTTGCACTTTGGACTGCTTGATGAGTCCTGCAGTTGCAGATAAGAATGCCCAGATTGACTACCTAGGTGCCTGGTTGAAATGGAAAATGGTGCATTCAGGAATTGTGAATTTGGGTGACATCTATCTATATTTATTATGTCACTGAACCATGAAGACAAAACAAATGATAAATGTCAGGAGAATGGGACATTGAATTATCGAGACTGAATAAAGGTGGTCTGGTATACCAATTTTATTTTATTTTTTGCTTGGCACAGCTTTCTTGGTCCGCTTCCACTCAATGCAAAATATATGTAAATATTTGCCTCCAATGAACATTTGACAAAAATTGTCTTCTTCATAAAAATATTTCATGAATTCAATGACAGCCACATTCGTGACAGGAAACGGCAGCACAATTCATTTTTTATTTAGCAAACTACTGGCATAATTTAAATAATCACAGATGAAATATTAATAGGAAGTTACTAATATGAAATATTAATACTTGAGGGTAGTGTATATCTAATATCAATACACTTTCAGATCATGCAAAACACATTATATGAACATTATTGTATGGAATGTGCAAATTGCTATTAATGAAAGGTACATTGTCACACCCCAATACAGACATCGCTGGATACTACAATTAAATGAGCAAATCAGTGTCTTGTGTATAAACACGTCTATAGAAGTGTATATATGGTCATGAATCAGTGATGTTTTGGCTTGTGTTGCTCCTGTTGCTCTAGTCACAATAGATTCAGCAGAGCAGAAGAAAATTTTGAGCTCTTAGAAGATGGCATCTTGGCTGCAGATGGACCTTCCAGCAATGACTGTGACCCTAAACACAGATTGGTTGTGCAATAGACATCACAGTTTTTAGCCCTAAATCTCATAGAATTCATACGTCCTATTTAAATATCAGTGTAATACAGTATATAGATATACTGTAACAAGGTCCAGTAATATAAAGTGTATAACTATAAATTGTACATTCAGCACGCCTTGAAATAGAATGTATTACCATATATTGATATTTTTTATATAGAGCATTGGATGTAGGTATATGGTAACCACAAGGTAACTACACAGTCCTTAGCAATAGAGATGCACGAAACATGGACGGTGTAACATAAAGCATAAACATTTACTCTAGTGGTGGCCTAGCGGGTAAGGAATCGGAAGGTTGAGGATTCAGATCTCGAACCGCCAAGGTGCCTTTGAGCAAACCACACACTGCTCCCTAGGTGCCTGCCATGGCTGGCCACTGCTCACTAAGGGTGCTGGTTAAAAGCAGAGGACACATTTTGTTGTGTGCAGATTGTGCAGCGTGTGCTGTGCTGCAGTGTTTCACAATCACTTCACTGTCACATCAGAATGGTAAGGGTTTATGAAAGTGTGAGGCATCATGTGTGAGGCATCATGTTATACAGCGTGGCCCAGCGTGGCCTGCAGAATGGATGGTAAAGTGTAGCACTGCTATCATTACCCACCTGTATGGTCTGTGGATCATGAAGGGCAGAGAAAAAAAAAAATCAATGTGAGATTAATTTGAATATCTATTAATGTAGCTGGGATGTAAATTTCAGACTTCCACCTCAATGGGATTGGTGAAGCTGTAAAATGGTGTTTGCTCACATGTTTAGGTGCTGTGGCACTGGCTGTTATCACCCATTTAAAAGCTGTTATTTATTTGCACTTTCAGTTCTCTGTTTTAGTTGAGCCCGTGCATACTGACACCTTTGCTGCTCTTGGGCAAAGTAGTATCAACTAATGGCAACATTGAAACATCCCCGTTCCCCCCACATTTTTGTGGTATTTGCATTTAGCTATTAGTTGGGAAATTGGTGGCCTTCTTGACTGTAAAAGTGCATTTTTCGATCAGAAAGCGCAATCGAGGGGGCTGCATGTACTTCAGCAGTAAGGCAGTGAAAAGAAGCAGGAAGTCATGGCAGCGCTGATGTCCTGTACGGTACCTCGGGCTGTACAGACTTACAAAAGCCAGATAAAATGCTCCACTGGCTCCTTACTCCGAACGATGCACTGGCTGAGCATGCTGGACATTCCTTGTTTGAGGAGTAGCTATTTAAAAATAGCATTTACTCTGTGGCAGTGTGGATTCATAGACAATCTTTAGCAGGTAAATGAAGTATTACATTACGTGTAATAAAATGGAGTGACACAGGGAAGAAGTACTAAAGGTGCTTATTTGGAAATTGTTTTAGTTCTTCATATACAAACCATTGTTAGTGATGACTGCTGAAACCAGTTGAGAGTTTTTTTTGGCTGTGCATCTGGGGTCATTGTCTTGTTGAAACGTCCACCCTCGTTTCACCTTCATCATCCTGGTAGATGGCAGCAGATTTTTTTATGAAGAATGATTTGGTACGTTTTTCCATCCATCCTTCAATAATATGAAGAGTACCAGTTACAACAGCCCTACACCATGATATTCTGGCCTCCAAACGTCTGTTGATATGGTGTTTTTGTGGTGATATGCAGGTGGTTTTGTGGTGATATGCAGTGGCTATATTGTCCAAAGAGTTAAATTTTGATGTCCTCTGACCAGAAATACATGTTCTCACAGTATTTCACAAGATTGTCTAAAAGTTGTTCAGCAAACTTTCAGCACGCTTCAACATGCTTTTTCTTCAGCAAATGAGTCACTCCTGTGTCTGAAATCTTGCAGGGAGCACCTGGTCATGGCCGGTTTATGGTGAAATGATGTCCTTCCGGATTATGGCCCCAACAGAGCTCCTTTGAACCTTTTGGTAGTTTAGAAATTCTTCTGTAATCAATGCAAGCAGTATGTTTTGCAACAAAGAGGTTGCGAAGGTCTTGAGATGTTTCTTGTGTGACACCTTGGTAATGATTTTGGACCAGTCTTCTAATTACCTGGCGTCCATAGGCATTTTTACCATAATTCAGCTGGTGTCATGCCTTTTTGCATGTTCCATTTCCATTTTATTACACAAAACCTAATTTATAGGCGTCTGTGGTTTGATTTCCTTGGATGTGTTGATTGGATGGTGAGAATTGTATTTCTATAGCACATTTAGAAATATATTGTCTGCACACTGTTTTTTTTTTTTTAATCTTGGTTTCTTTAATGGTGTTTTTTGCAAAGCGTTTGCATTTATGTAGTCATATTTCAAACTGAGAGTAAACAACATCATGCATGTATCTTTTTGGTGTGATGTGTTGCTGCAACTAAATCACTGGTAAAATCTATGTTGCTATATGGCAGTTTCCTGCGTCGTGACTTGCCGTGCATTTTGCTTGGCCAAACAGCTCTGAAATGCTTCAGCTTTAGCTGTGAAACGTGATGTCACTTACCTAGATCAGGACCAGTGTAACAGCTGTTCACCAGTCCAGGGCTTTTGCAAAGAAAAAAGCAGTGGAATTTTTTTTTTAATTTGCAGTGCAGTAAGACAGATTCAGACTGATGCTATCTTTAGCATTTGGAGGTCTAGAAATAACTTTTGATTCAAAGCTTTCACACTGAGAAATATCGATAAAAATGTGGATGTGATTGTATCCGTAATTATTTTGTTTTTCAGTCTACCCCGTTGTATTTTGTGGCACAGAATTGGGTGTGATACATTAATTTGGCTCGGATTCTTTTTACTTAAGCCTTAAGCCTTACTTGCTACCAGTATAATTTTTTTTCTCTGCTCCTCTGCACTCAATTCAGGTCTCTTGGGCTTAAGACCTAAGTCTCGCCGAATCCTGCCTTACAATCTCTCTTTAACACAAACCCTCATAAATTTAAACAGCTCATTACCACCACAAACCTCCAACCTGTAGCAAACCTAAATTTTAACCTATATTTATAACAGGTCTTCTGAGTGTAAGTTTTGAACGTGGGTCTTGTCTGAAAGTGCTATCTCATAGTGGTAGGGTAACGTGAAGGAAGTGCAATCTAGCATCTGTTACTGTGTTTTTTCTGCTATGCTCATTTGATGGAAGTTGTAAGGTATATTGGGCTAAGGGACATCAAGGACACACATTTTTGCACTTTTGAGGATGTAACTACATTCTTGACCTTTGGAGTTGTCTGCAGGTCAGTAGGTTTCAGTGAATTCTATAATGCTTTATAACGATCTACAAATATATTTATTGCTTTAAAATATTATTTCTGTCATGTACATGGGCTCTATTTTGACAGTTGAATGGGAAGTGTGTCGTTGGGCTGACTGTAATGATGGATGAAATAAGATCTATTTGCATACTGCCACAAGTTTACCATGGAGTCCTGGTGAGCCCCCACAAAAGAGCAGGACATCCACTCTGACCGTTCCAACCTTTTCACAAAAGGGGATGCAATAACTCTGGAAGTGTGCTGGAAAAATCCTGAATTCTTTGGAGACGCCTGTTGCTCTGCTAGTGCACTGGAGCAGGACAAGGCCTTCTTTCAGAGGCAAACAGGAGTGGTCTTGTCGGGGAGATCCTAGCGCTCCGTCCCACAGCTCTAACCAAGCCTCTGTCCAAGGCTGATTAAATATTTAAGGACTTGGAAGGAGGTCTCCCCTGGTAAGTTAATATTAATTGATCTCTCATCTTTCTGCCTCAAGTGGTGTTTCTGCAAGGGGCTGGTATGGCTTACATCTATCTAAAGACCTCTTCAGTAATGATATAGGCGAGCTCATTTCATTTTTTGAATTCTTAGCTTAGGCTCCCCTTCATTTTTTAACATTGTCAGATAGTGCAAACATGGTTTGGCTAACACTCAGGAAAGGTTTTCATCTGCTGACTCTACCATGAAGGTCATATTTGTTCAGGTGCCACTGTACAGTAGAAAACTGCACCATCACTCCACAGACTGCTAAATTGTCCTGAAAGACTTTTGCAGTCAGGCATGTATATATATATATATTTATCCCATGAGCAGTTTTTTCAGAATGTTTTTAACTTGACCTCCACTCTTTTTGTTAACTGCCAATTCATCATAACGTAGGAAACAGTTTCAGTCTGGACATGGCTGTCCATTTATTCAGTTATTTATCCTGAATTGTTCTTTATCTTTGGTGGAATAATTGAACCCATGTACAGACAATTGTATGTAAGTACAAGTCATTTGGGAGGTCTGAAAGAAGACTCAAAGTGTCACCCTGATCTTGGGTAGGATGTTCAGGAACAACCCAGTGACCACCAAGGCTAAAGACTAGCATAAGATGGAAACTGCAGGAACACTGGTGCCGCTGTCTACAGTCATGCACTGAGAGGGTGTTGTCCAAGAAAAAAGCCCCTGTTCCAAAATTGCCATATCCAAGCCCAACTGAAGTTTGCAGCTGCCCACATGGACAAGCCAAAGGCCTTCTGGAGGAGAGACAAGACAAAGATTGAGTTGTGTGACTGGGGCTGTTTTGCTGCCAGTGGTACTGGCACATAGCATGAAGTGGATAAAATGACAAAATGCAGGGGACTACCTCCAATTTATTTAACATCACCTCAAAACAATAGCAGGTTGTGGACTATGTTTAAAAGCAGGGCTCATGCCAGGTAATCAACAGGTTTGAATGAAGTCTGAAACAGAGCGGTTAAATAAATATACAGATGTATCCCAGAAGCATCGGGTCAATGTACTTTTTGACAGGAAAAGTTCCTATAAATCTGCATTCGTGGAAATGACTTCATCTACCACAATGTTTGTCGCAGACAGGACCCTGTTTCTTCAGAGTCTCATGTGACGGAACTCATAAAATACATTTGTGAGCAATGCTTCACATGTTATCAAGCCATGACAGTTTCTTTTATCAGGGAAGGGGTGGGAAATTCTCAAGGCGGATAAAACCTGATAAAGGGGAGGTAACTTTTCCACTTATGATGGCATAAGGGGAGACATTCCAGATCAGACAGTCTATGGATCAGGACTATAGAACGCGGTAGGGGAACTCACACAGTGAAAATTTCACAATTGATGATTCAGAGAACTCATATCGCTTTGAAAACCTTTTGATATTTCAAGCAAAGGTGGCCAAACATTTGCACACTGGATCCTAGAAAACAAAAATTTTACAAATATAACAATATTGGTTGCAAATTCAAAAGCATGTCATTCTAAGGCCTTAATTACACTTACTCAGTCTCAGTAACTCACTATCCTTGACCGTTTTGTCCTTAATCAGGGTCACAACAGCCAGGGCCCATCCTGGTACAGTGGGTGCCAGGGCAGGGTGCCAGTCCACCATAGAGCGAGCACACACCCTTAACACACTTGCACCTATGGATAATTTTGCTAGTTGTCTCTGGGTGGTGGGAGGAAACCGGAGAGCCCACACACAACAGCACCTCTGGGTCTTAATAAACATCTTCAAATTATAGGCTATTAGTGATGGCAAAAGTGGGCAGAATTCATGATTGATCATTATCTTAGGAAATCACATTGTGTGCCGATATATAGGCTATAAACTATAAACCATACTGAACATTTTGTTCTGTTGTGGGCACAATATATTAATGAATATATTGTGAATGAGAAAGGGTTCACCACTACAGCGTAAATGAAAGGAATGAAGTCAAGCAAAATTAAGTCTTTTTTTTTTCAACTGTAGAAACTTTTTATCAGTTTGTCCTGTTTTACAGAACGTTTCAGAAATGTCTGTCCTCTGTTCCATTGGGTCAATCCACGTTCTTCAGACCAGTTTGTAACCTCAGCCACATTCTGTAACTGAAGAATTTGCACTGTCAGGGCTGCAAGGAAGAAGGCAAAACTGAATTATTTTGGCCATGCTCCATGGACTGTCATTACCAGAAATCTGGGCTGTGCTTCCTTTGGATGAACTTCAACCATGGAGTCATGTTGGTTAGAATGTGTCAAGTGTTCTGTGTTGTGTGCATGTCTGTGCAAAGCCAATGCAGAAGGAAGAAATCAGTCAGTTTCGAAATGGAGAAGAACATCTGAAGGCATATTCCTCTTGTAGACTGCTGTTCAGTCTTTGTGTCTAAACCGACTTGAACCTGCCACTTTGATCTTGTGGAACTGGTTGTGAGTGCAATAGAAACTGTTGATCATACAGCAGTAGTGAGTATATTTGAATCTTTGTCCAGGTGGGAACATGAAAATGTTCTAGAACTTTTATTTTGCTGAGTTAATCAGTTTGAAATCATGTGCATTAATTTAAAAAATGTCAATTTGTTTATAACATGTTCATAAGATGATGTTGGCATTATAATGGGTCCATTCATATTGCTATGATGCACAATTCCTGTTCGAAGGTACAGGTATGGATGTCTATGTGAACCCTTTGGAGTTTAGTGAGTTTCCTCTTTAAAAATATGCATACAAATGTGTATTACAGTGGTGTGATTTTGTAAGAGTTCCTATAGCTGGTTGAGGCAGGGCTTGTGGTTAGCGGGTACGGAAGCAAACCTGTTATCAGAATGTTGTCAGTTCAAATCCTGAACCGCCAAGATGCCACTGAGCGAAGTACCGTCCCCACACACTGCTCCCCGGACGCCTGTCATGGCTGTGCACTGCTCACCAAGGGTGATGAGTTAAAAGCAGAGGACACATTTTGTTGTGTGCACGGTGTGCTGTGCTGCAGTATTTCACAATGACAACCACTTCACTTTCATAAAGTCCTGGTCTAAAGAAAATGAACTGTTAAAGCATGTATTGTTATGTTGGTACAGGGACTGGCAGATGGCTTTCAAATGGAAGAAATTCTGCCCCGTTGCTTCTCTCCTTAGGAGTGAGTATCCCATAAAGATCAGAGCCAAAGCATGCCAAAGCATTCTCAAATGAGTGATGAAGGACCCTAGGGTGACTGCTGAAGATCTGCAGGCATCTTCTTCCTTTTATAATATCTGTGCTCGTGTGTTTGCAGTAATGGAAACATTGAAAGTGGTGTTTGTGAGAGGTTACCCTGAAGGAGGGAAAACATTGCTCATGACAAGTTTACTAAAGACTATGCTGTACAGTTTGGAAAAATTAGCACAGCTTTGTTATTTCCACCAATGACTTCAAATGTTTTATATATGGTAATGTCAACTATTGGATTAAACAGAAAGATCACATTAACATCTGAAGCCAATTCCAGCAGAGGTCCACACTATCCATCTCCTTTTGTACAATATAGTTCTAGAATTCTACAAAATTCATTTTTGACTGTGGTGTCCGCAGAGGCAGCTTTGCGTGTCGCTGGTCACTTTGCTCAGCGCAGTGAAAGATTGATCTTCAGGCGAATGTGAATTTTGTATGAACCAACCTAGATCTTCTGTCTCTTAGACTACATAAGAATATTTTGTCATATTAGAAGATTCATTGGCTCACCTGCATTTGCTTCTTAAGTACTATAATGCACACGTTTCATACAGTGTGTGAATATTCTGTTTTAGTGGTTATCTTTGACTAATAATTTGATCAGATGGGCATTTTGGTCAGATTTTTCTTAACTCATGACATCTTGTGACATAAATTCTGCATCCTTCACATTATCAGTTGTTACATGAAATTACATCCTTTTGTCAATGCTTTGCACAGTCTAGAGAAATACCCCAGTGAACGTGGCCAGCAGGATCCCTGTGAAGTTAAAACAGTGTACACAGTCTGAGGGCGTCTCAAGACCCAGAGGAGCTGAAACCTCACAGGAACCTCAGCTTGCTCTCTTAGAAATTACACTGATAATCACGGGTGGTTTCAGGTTCTTAGAGAACAACAAAAAAGAATAGCTCCAGTGTGATGAGTCCCCCTCCCGACCACTGGAAAAAACAAACCAACATGAAGTGCTGAAGATTGTAAACGCAACCTTTTTATTGCACCTCTAACCATTTTATTGCATTGTCTGGTGCAAGAGTTGGTGATTAACTTGGCTTTTTAATGCATTATTCATCAGGACCTATTAGCTGCAATAAAAACCAACCTCGCCAGTCATACCTCTACTACACCATGTTGAAAGGAATTAATTGAAGTTGGTGTCCTTTGATAGTCTTATTCACGGATCTCTCAAAATAAATCATCTCAGTACATAATGGTGGAGAGGATCTTGTGTTGTCTTCAGACTGTTCATTTATGCTCCTCCTGACAGCAGTCTGGCTGACGAAAAAATGAGAGCATGAGAGGAAACCGGTTTCTTCTATCTAAACAGTCCCATCTGTGCTACGTAGCAGAAGGCAGAAGTGGGTAGGACAGGGCTGAAGGAGTGTCAAAAAACATGTCTTCGCTTCAGCCTTGAGGAGCACAAAATGGTGGATGACCAATGGCTCTGAGTGACGCTGCAGTGTGGCAGTGAGTAAAATGGAGTCCTGTGTGTGAAAGCAGCGTCTGCCCAGGCTCTGCTGTGGCGATGCAGAAGATACATCTGGCAGCCAAGTGAAGGGATTCCACCAAAACAGGTTGAGCCATGTTGCATCAATCATAACCTGAACCTATTCCATTGCTTTGAGGCTAAAGTTTACTATGATCTTTCCTATTATAATTACATGCATGCATATTTTTTTTGTATTAGGAAAGATGATAACGCTTTAAACAAGCAGTTGGAAGGTTGTTGATTGATGCTTGATTGTTCTTTGGTTGGTCACAGTATCTCACATGGACACATTTAGTCCTTAGTGTTGAAAGGGAAGCGCTTCAAAGGAAGGTTGTCTGTCTTTTTTTTTTTAAGGCTTGAGTTTCATAGAGGAAGAGGAAGCAGTGTAGCTGGCAGGCCAATGAGAAGAAAGAGATGAGGTTATATTAAGTATTAAAGGCTTGCTGGGTAATGTCAGGTTACCATCTGCCGAGGTCTGACTGAAGCACAATCTGACCTTGCAGTTTATGGATTCACAGACATCAAACAGCATATTAACATTTCACTGAAAGATTATCATAATGTAGCTTGTGTTTTTTTAAAGGAACAATTCTACCTGAATGCAAACAGTCATATCAATGTGGTTTTTAATGTTGGTTCTATTGCTTGGATTGTCAAGATTGTTTGATATAATTGAATGTCAGTTAATGTCAATGGTGGTTAATGGTGTTCTGTTTTCTTTAAATGTGTTCTTGACTCTAGAACACCATCAGTATCCCAACAAAGATGAGTATGGTTTCATGTTCCTCATTTGCCCTGCAATTGAATTTCAGAAAATTCTGTCCAGTTTTAATTCAGAAAACAATTGAAATTGTGGACCTGAAAAAAAAATTTAACCTTAAATTAGAAATATAATATATAATTTTAGACATATTGGATTCTTAAGTAGATCATAGGATTGGTCTCCATCAATTCTGGAGAAGAACCAGTTATAACCTTTAAAGCATAGGATCATATGGACAAATATATTTGTAAAGGCCAAGGGCTCATTGTTTGAAAGTCCTATCTTCTTCTTCAGTGGACAAAACATCTGTGCATGTAAAAGATTTTCTGTTGGTTTTCCTAGAGAAGCTTGGTCGTTGGTAAATGGTTGACCTACTTCTGGTGCCATATGTTTCATGAAAAGGATTTGAAGTAGAATGTGTTTTTAAAGGGACTGGACTAAACTTACAATCATGTCAGGCTGAAAGATCAAGGAATCTATGTTATCACCTTGATGATCAATAATAACTTAAAAAAATAAAATATTTCTTTAGTTCAGTACACTGCTCTGACTGGACTGCTTGTATTTCCTGGTTGAGTTACTTGTGTTTATTGGATCATTGTTGGTGGGTAAAATTCTTAGATAAAATTCTTAAAATTCTGTTGAACAGCTGGTTGGATGAAGACTGCAGGTTGTTATATCTATCAGCTACAGATGACCATGTCTCTCTTCTTAGCAATATGTTCACAGCAGTGTGCTAATCTTTGCTTTAAAGTAGAGAGATGGTTATTTCAGGTCCTTGTGTAACCTTTGTCTGCTCAGTGGGGGCACCATTCAAAAATCTGAACCAAAATAACTCCCAAAGCTTTCATTAAGAGGCTAGTTTTGGCACTTGTTTTTTTTTCTGTGATAGTTTGTGACATTTCAAGCACCAAACCTCAATAAGGTGCTAAGTGGTTTTAGGACAGGCCTCCTAGAGGAATTTGGCAACATTTTTCTTTGGGACAGAATTGCATTGAGCCTTGGACCTCTGATCTTAAGCAGGACTTGCTTTGGGCCTGTTCATCTTTGAATTATGCTTGGGGCCTATTGATTCTAATTATATCTACAAGGCAAGTGGTGGTCAAGTGTGGAAAAATTGTAATCATGTCTTGTGGGGGGCATTTCTCAGGGCTCTTTTCTGAATCAGTGTCGTCCTGTGTTGCAGTACTCTGTGTCATAGCTTCAGCATTGCCTACTTTGCTCAGGCTAAATGTTTGGTGTGAGATAATAAAGATTACTGCATGACCAAGGGAATCCATGAAATGGGAAATCCATCAACAACCCTTCTAAAAATGTCCTTGTTTGCCACTGAAACAGCCTTGAGACATGGACACCATACTGCCTCTGTGGATCAGACTTATTTTTCCATCACTTTCACTTTTCTTCACATCCCACAGTAGCTTATTTGGATGGAAATCTGGAGAATTGGGAGACCAAGTCAATGCCTCAAACTTCCTCAAATCATTATTGAATGGCAGAATACTTTGTCCTCCTGACAGAGGGCTCGGTCATTGGGGAATACTGTAACAATGTTTTGTTTAGGGGGTGCATGTCGAGATAAAATACCTATGAATGGGAAGGTCCAAGTAGAACATTGCCTAAAACCTCACACTGTCTCTTGCAGTTTGCCTGTTTCCCATCCCTTCCCAGTGCAATGCTGGTGCCATGGCTTTCCCATGAGATAGACATGATGTAAAACAAAATGTCTACACCTCCCATTGCTCTGCCCATTTATATTGTTCATTGATTTTTGTATACACTTTTGGGGTTTTTCTTATTTTAGCATCTCTATTTAACCCAGTCAGTATAGTACAAACACTTAGAAGAACAGACAAAAGCAACATTTTAGACAAACCCATTTAATTATCAAAACAAGGTTATCTTATTATATTATTCAGAGTAGGCCCTAACAAATTTGGCGTCCTAGGCAAGATTTTAGGTGGCACCCCTCCTGCTAGTGTGGATTTACTCTCTAGAAACAGAATAGCTTTCTCTTAGAAATTATTTTATTTAAATAAAGTAATTGCAAATTTAAAATACTTAAAAAGAAATACAAAAAAATATGAACTTGAGCTTGTTGACATATAAAAAAATTACAAGTGCTCTCAAGTTTTAAAGACAGGTAAGAGTGACATTCCACTAAACCCCATAACCACCACCGCAGGTGTTTCATTAATACTTATTATATTAGTGTTGTTGTTGTTATTAATTGCTCAGATGTGTGGAAGAAATTATTTATCATTGTCATTGTTTCAAACAAAGTGAATTTGCTGAGAAGCATGTTGCATACTGTGCCTCTGGATGGGAGATACAGAAGGAGAAACCTTGATATAATAATGCAATTAAACAAGAGGATATAACATCTCGTCTTGTCTCTTCTCACTCGTCGTGAAAACAAAGAGAATTTTATTCTAGTATTTATTTTGGACACCATATTTAGTCTAGGTATTATTCGTCAAACAATATTACATGATATATTTTGTTATAGTTATCATCATCATGACAAGAATTTGCATCTTGTCTTCATCACATCAAAAAGGTTTGTTGACGAACATATTTCATCATAAATTTCATTTACAAAAACAGCACTGGGTAATGTTCATTTTTGTATTCCTGAAATTGGATCATTCAAGCCCATGATTATTGTGGGCTAACATTCTTTCTTTAGTTTATTTTTTTGTTTGTTTAATTTATTCATAGATTAATTAGGACATTAATGAATCTGTCTGAATGATTAGACGATATGCATATAATTCATAAGTAATGAGATTCTATGATGGTTTATTAACAATATGATTAACATATAATCGTTTTCATTCTTTTGTAGTTTTAGTAAGTTTTGATATGATTTTCATGTTGTGGCAAATGAAGTGAGAAAATGTCTGTCAATGAGTTTCAGTCTTGATCTTCAGTTCCTTTTATCTATTGAACATAATTCATGGTTTAAAGAGATGAATAGTCTGTACAGTACTGTTAAAGAACTGTTAGAATTGTCACATTCAAAGTCAGTTTATTTTTATCTGTATATTTCTTGCCAAATTAAAAGGGGAAAATCTGGTATGAAACAATTAAACCATGATCACCTTAGGCCCCAGCAGTGCATTCTGATGTTTCTTCTCAAATTCTGGCAGTAGGTCAGACATTTATTAGACATCGTGTTTTGTGTTGGTGTTCCTGGAGAAGCTCAGAATTATCAAATGAAAAAATGCTATTTCATGGTGAAAGTCTATTGGTAATCTGTATATACCCCCAACCCAACTTCAATGCTCAGATGGTGGACCAATGGTTGAGGACAAAACCTCTGTACTCCTAATCAGCTTAATGCTGGCTTATTCCAAGGCCCTCTTTCAGATGAGCAGCTGCTGCCAGCAAGTTTGAGTAGAGGGTGTGACTGCTGGCAGAGCTTGTCGATGCAGAGAGACCGGTTGGTGATTAACAAATGTCAGTAGACTTTGGAATCTGGGGAGCCGAGTCAGATGGCTTTGTCCTCTGTGTGTAGAGAAAGGTCTCCCAGGTGGCTGGATCATGCTGGCAGTCTTTTTTCTCTGTCTCCTTGTCTCCCTCTCTCTCTCTCTTACGTTCCTTCCCTCGCGCTCTTCACCCCAAGGCTGCAGATGTTTTCTAGGCTCAAAAAAAAGGGAAGTTCATACATGCATTGCATTTTTAGACCCCCTTGTGGAGCTTAGTTGGCAGTTCCTAAATGTATTTATTTATGAGTTGGTCCTGAAGAAGGAACTGTCCCTCTGACCTTTTTCAAGGACTCCAATATTTTTTTTAATCCAAAGATGTGAGAGATACTGTTCCAAGATATGAAAGGGCTAAGGCAGGCTGGCAAGCTTGAGGGATTTTTTTTTCTCTTTCGCTGAGCTATGCAGGCAGAGGACTTGGGTACAGTACATCTGGCAGATAGATTTCTGTCAGCAGCTCTCCAGTGACTGGGCTGCCTGAGAGGAGGATCAGATCTGTGGGTCCATGTTGTGCACAGGCTGAACACCTAAGCTCACATAGCTCACTCCTAAAATGGCTGCCCTTGAAGCTAAAATGATCTTCACAGCCTGTCAAAGTGTTGCTGAGCAGATGAAGGCCATACAAATTTCAGCCCCATTGTTGTAGCCAGCCTTGAGTAGAATTCTTAGGTGTGTAGATCAGGCTGGCTTTGTTTTGCTTTTTCTCGTTCTTCCAGTCCTTCCCCTCCCCCTTGTGAATTAATTTGATATCCATGTTAAGGATCTTAGTACAACAGTGTCTTTTTTTCCTGGGCTCTTCTTAACTACCAAAATGATGAGGGTGGGGCAGTTGATGGTACTTGCAACTTGTTCTCAATAGTGCATCAGACATTATTCTCTGGGATTCTGTCTGCATTTTACTCCAAACTAGACTGTGCCACATAATAGGTAAGTAGTTCAGGACAGATATGTACAGAGTACAATTTCGGTTACAATGGTGTGAAAGCATGCTACTCCTTTGTATATGTTTGTTAATCAATAGAAGCCCCTTTCAGAATTCACAAGTTCAGGATGGGTTATGGTGCTTTATCTTAGCAAGGCTGAGGGATTACACAGAACTATGCTGATTTAAAAAGTAGTGTAGACCATTAATCCTCTTTCCATCTCTGCAAAAGATTTGTGTCCCTGGCACTCTGAATTGTGCATGAATAAAAAAAAAACTGATTGTTAGGTTTCATTTAATTGTGATCACTTGTCTATATGAAGTTGTGAAGATTATGGATGATAGTGTTTGCCAATCTTTCTCCTGGAACATCCACTGGCAGGTACAGGAGATTATTAATAGACCAGTTTTTCTGGCAGGTTGAAGACCATCTGGCACAGGCTAATCTGGCACTATGATTGGGGAGAAACTGGTCTTATAGAAACCACCAAATGAAGTGCAACACAGCTCCATAAAATGTCTTACCATTTTTGCATAGTATGTCCACAAGAGACCATCTGACAGTAGTTTTCTCTGGCTGGATATTAAGGACAGGCATTTTGATTTGAAATTTGATAGTCTAGTAGATGTTATAGATTGGGGGAATCAATTGTGTGAAATTATCCGAGATAATTGATATTGAGAAAAGGCGTGGAGGGGTTTTAGGTAGGTTATAGGAAAGAAGTAAAGCCACCTCAAGACTGATGGTTTACATAATCCTACACTGCAACCTCAATGAGGTCCCCTCAAATGAGTCCTGTAATCCCCCCTCAACCATGGTTCCTTGGACCAGCTACTGAAAACAACCAAAATCCTTTATTTTACCTCTTTAACTTATATCAATTCTTCTGTGTTTTTTTGACATTTTATCTGTTACTGAGAGATGTACACTGAGGTCTCTTTTTTCTTCTTCTTTCTTTTCCTTGCCCTTTCTGTCTAATTGTCCAGGGATTCCTCGGTGATGGAGGTGCTACAGTGTGATGGCTGTGACTTCCGTGCTGAATCATATGATGAACTTAAGGCACACATACAGGATGTCCACACAGCTTTTATTCAGCCCACAGAAGTTGGTGATGGAACTCCTAGGTCTGGTTCTTTGAACTCTCTCAGTCAAACTGAAGAAGATGATGAAGACTTAGGCACCATGAATAATCATTACAAATCCACACATAAAGACTCAGGTTTGTTTCTCTATTTACTATTTTGTTTTTTTATTTCGCCACTTTAAATCAGCTTATACTTGATGGGTGTGTGTGTCCCTCATAACCTTTAGGTAGACTTTATCTAGCCACCCACATGAACGTACGAAATGTTGCTACAGAGCCAGTTAGACATCTTTGTGATCTTTCTTTTGTTTTTAACTGAAGGCCTCCACTCCTTGGACACAGCCTTGGGGCAACTTTCCAGTTCCAGTCAAATGATATTCAACCAGTCGGTGAACCAGCCAAGCAAGCCTGCAAACCAGTTTTTCCAGTGCAGGTTCTGTGTCCGCTACTTTAGATCTAAATCCCTCCTCAATGAGCACACCAGGAAAATTCACAGAGTAATTGGGACAGCGTCACTTAGCAGCGAGAACTTGCCTTCTTCTCAGATCTCCAGGCATTCTAACTACAACGTAGTCATACAAGAAGGTCTTGGGAAAGTGTTTTCCTGTCAGTATTGCACATACAAGTCTCCTCGTAGAGCCAGGATTTTAAAACACCAGAACATGTTTCACAAAGACACTTTGTTGGATTCTCCAGGGTCTCCTTCTGTTATGGAGACCGAAGCCATGGCAGAGTCTGATGCCCTTTCACCTGAAGAACAGTGTGATGAGGAAGTTCCAGAAGACATCATAGAACATACCATTTTAGACTCCATGGTCAAGCGCCTTTCCAAATCAAGAGGTAACTTAACGTGTGAGTGGTGTGGGTATCAGACCTTGAGAAAAGAGCGCTGGCATGAACACATGATTAAAAAGCATCGCAATATGTTGAAAATTATGTCCTCACTTAAACAAGTAGAAGGTGATGGGAGTGCTGGCTCCTCTAAATCGGATTCTCCATCATCACCCAGAAGTACGCCAACTTCTAACCTGATATCGAATGACCTGAGTGGTAATGAAGATTGTGGATTCAAGGAATCTACCGGAAGTCCGCTAGTTAAATCAACAGCGTATCAATGTTCACAGCTTTCAGCAAAGGTCCCCAACAGTACAGGCTCTTCTATTTTGTCAGAAAGGTCAACATTTGTCATGTCTGATATGTCAAACTCTGCCAACAATATGGGCTCCACTGTGCTTGAAGATTCTAGGAGCAGCTCAGATGATGAACTGTGTGACATGGATGATCCCAATTACACAGACTCCTTGTCAGCTGAGGATTCTACTAAGCTGCTTCTGTCAGAGGAGGATAATAAAATGCTTGAGACAAAAGGTATCCCATTCAAACGACACATGAACAGGTTCCAATGTCCCTTTTGCTCCTTTCTTACCATGCACCGCCGTAGTATCTCTCGGCACATCGAGAATATACATCTTTCTGGCAAAGCAAAAGTATACAAGTGTAATGAATGTCCATTTATATGCACTAGTCAACTGAAGTTGGGTGCGCACAAGCAGTGCCATGCTGCCTCGTCTTCAGAGTGGGACACTATGGACCTGACAAATGAAAGCCCAGGTTCTCAAGTTGAAGCAACAGAGCCGATGAATGGAGGAAATAGTGGCTCCAAAATCAATGGCAAAGAAGCCATTGATTCTAATGAAAGCAGTCAGCAGAACCCTCATTGCTGTACACTGTGCAATTTCTCTACCACCTCCCTGAAAGGACTGCGAGTGCACCAGCAGCACAAACATTCTTACTGTGATATGCAAACAACCAGTAAGGAAGTCTCATCAAATGAGCAGCTTGACTCTGAATCAGAAATGTTTAGCACATCTAACTTTGTACAGAAAACTCAAACATCGATTTTGGGATTTTCTTCCAAAAAGCACCTTATTGGCAAAACTGCAAGAAAGTCCATTAACGATTTACCTTTGGACCTATCCCCTGTCAAGAAAAGAACAAGAATTGATGAAATTGCCAACAATTTACAGAGCAAGATTAGTCAGAGCCAACAGCAGGAGGACCTTGTAATCAATCTTGAGGAGATGGATGATGATGAGGATGAAGAAGGCCACATAGACATCGATAGAGACAAAGATGATTCTGGACTTCAAGGTTTCACTTACAACCTACAACATCTGTACATGAGAGAATCAGGAGAAACCACACTGGAGAGGAGTGCCGGAAAAAGGAAACAGAACTTCCAGTCAAAACGGGCTAGGAACATTCCAATCCAGGTAACTCTGTCTGATGATGAGGATAATGAAAACATCTACTCTGCAGAACCTAAAGATTTTCCAGATCAGAGCAGCCAAGATAGCAGAGACACTTTTCAAGAGGCAGTTGAATACTCAGAAGAACAAGGGAACCTCTTCTACTGCAAACACTGTGACTACCAAAACAAGTCTGCACGTAGTGTCAGCACTCACTACCAGAGAATGCATCCTTACATTAAGTTTAGCTTTAGATACATACTTGATCCAGAGGATCAGAGTGCCGTCTTCCGTTGCCTTGAGTGTTACATTGAATATACCAGTTTTGACGACTTGAGCCAGCACTACATGGATCATCACCCTGAGGCAAGCAACGTCCTGAACTTCAACCAGCCTGACCTAGTGTACATGTGCCGCTTTTGCTCTTACACCAGTCCAAATGTACGTAGCCTGATGCCCCACTACCAAAGAATGCATCCAACCGTGAAGATTAACAATGCAATGATCTTCTCCAGTTACATGGTTGACCAGCCCCAGAAAAGTGCAGAGTCTCAAACACTAAGAGAGATATTAAATTCAGGACCCAAGAACTTTGCTTCTTCCACTCCAGTGTCAAGGTCACCCTCTAGTCCAGCCCTCAAAAGTATATCCAAGACCCCAGAATCCAGTGTGGAATCCGAAACCATCAAAGAATCTGTAGGTGGGAATATTGTGGTATATGACTGTGATATGTGTTCCTTTGCCAGTCCCAATATGCACTCAGTACTGGTTCACTATCAAAAGAAGCACCCAGAGCAGAAGGCATCCTATTTCCGAATCCAAAAAGCTATGAGAGTAATTTCACTAGACAGGAACCAGTCCTCAAGCAGTTCCTCCTATAATCTCCCTAATCTTTCAAAATCTTCAAACATCATGCCTCTGAACTTAGATGATGAAGTGTTCTACTGTAAGCACTGTGTTTACAGCAACAGGTCAGTGGTTGGTGTACTGGTCCATTACCAGAAGAGGCATCCAGAAATTAAAGTAACTGCAAAGTATATTAAACACGCGCCTCCTACTCCTGCACTGCTTAAACTAATGGACGAGTTGCAAATTGCTCCCCCAAAGCAGTTTCTGAAACAGCTTAGCAACAATGGAACAGATGGCTCCAGTATCTCTCAGTCCAGAGTAGGTTCAGATAAAGGCGAGGGAGAGATGCTCTTCTTCTGCCAGCACTGTGACTATGGGAACCGTACAGTGAAGGGTGTGTTGATTCATTATCAGAAGAAACACAGGGATGTGAGGGCGAATGCTGACCTGGTACGCAGGCACACCGCTGTGGTACGCACTCAGCGAGAGCGGGCCCAGATGATTCAAACAGGAAGCTCTGCTGCAGCCACCAGTGCCTCTACCTCAGATACAGATGCATCTAGAACACTGAGGTCTCTGAAGTGCAGGCATTGCTCCTACACATCCCCATATGTGTATGCTCTGAAGAAGCACCTCAAAAAGGATCATCATACTGTGAAGGCCACATCCATGACCATTTTACGATGGGCATATCAAGATGGCATCCTGGAAGCTGGTTATCACTGTGAGTGGTGCATCTACTCCCATGCTGAACCGAGTGGGCTGCTAATGCATTACCAAAGACGCCACCCAGAGCACAATGTGGACTATACCTACATGGCAAGCAAACTGTGGGCAGGTCCTGATGCTACAGCTTCACGACAAGGGGGAAATTCTGACACAAAGCACTACCAGTGCAGAGATTGCGCTTATGAAGCTTGTTCCATCTGGGACATAACCAATCACTACCAAGCTGTTCATCCATGGGCCATCAAAGAAGACGAGACTGTACTGCTTGATATCATCAAAGGAAACAAAGCACCTGGAAAAATCCATTCAGCAGTGACCAAAGGACATATTGTTATGTCCAGTTCATTCAACAGTCTTCATGCTGACTGTGAAGATGGCATAGTGGATGTGGTATCTCGACAACATCAAGAGCGACATTCTCAGCTGTCATTTACTACAACGTCTATTTCAAACAACCCCTACCAATGCACTGTATGTCTCTCTGAATACAATAGTCTTCATGGGCTCTTGACTCACTATGGCAAGAAACATCCAGGGATGAAAGTCAAGGCTGCTGATTTTGCACAGGAAGCTGACATTAATCCAAGTTCGGTTTACAAGTGCCGACACTGTCCGTATGTGAATTCTCGAATTCATGGAGTTCTCACCCATTACCAAAAGAGACATCCTTTGGTCAAGGTCACAGCGGAGGATTTTGCGGATGACATAGAACAAGTGAAAGATCTGGCAAACGAAGGGGATGAGAAGTGCAAGACTCAGAGACAAGGTTATGGAGCTTACCGGTGTAAAATGTGTCCATACACCCATGGAACCTTGGAGAAACTGAAAATACACTATGAGAAGTATCACAACCAACCTGCTTCAGACATGTTTAAGCCAGCTACTATGCCTTTTCCTCCCATTAAAGATGACCAGCTGGCTGAATGCAGTGCAACAAGTGTTTCAGAAGTCCAAGAAGTGTCTGGTTTTGACCTCACTGTTTCACAGTTAGACAAAGTAGAGAAACATACGATATTCAGGTGTCAGCTCTGCAAATACTTTTGTTCCACAAGGAAAGGAATAGCTCGACACTACCGCATCAAACACAACAATGTCAGGGCTCAACCTGAAGGTAAGAACAATATGTTCAAGTGTGCATTGTGCTCCTATACAAACCCAATCCGGAAAGGCCTAGCAGCCCATTATCAGAAGCGGCATGACATTGATGCTTACTACACACATTGTTTGGCAGCTTCCAAAACATTGAGTGAGAAGCCTTGCAAGGTCACTCTGCCGCTGGGATCAGAAAATGAAGGTTCAGGGATGAGTGAGGAACTGAAGCTGGCTGTGGACAGAAGGAAGTGCTCACTATGCCCTTTCCAGGCATTCAGCAGGAAGAGCATTGTCTCACATTACATAAAGCGTCATCCAGGGGTCTTTCCCAAGAAACAGCACTCGAGCAAACTTGGGCGCTATTTCACTGTGATCTACCCCAAGGAGCCCGAAAAAACTGAAGTTGCAGAGGAGAATGAAGTGCTTGAGGTCAAATCAGAAGATGGTTTTGAGAAGGATACAGAATGGCTGCCTTTTAAGTGTTTAAAATGCTTCAAACTATCCTTCAACACTGCTGAACTGCTCTGCATGCACTACAATGACTACCACAGTAATGATTTCAAGCGTGATTTCATCACTGTGCCAAGCCCAGCTCAGGGGGTGTCGGACTTCTATCAGTGCGCACACTGTGAGCTCAAGTTCTTGGCCCTCCCAGACCTCAGCAACCACTTGATGAATCACAACGAGGAATTCCAGAAGCGAGTGACAAGACACGAAAGAAGGAAACAACTCCAGAGCAAGCAGAAAGGAGCTGAGCCAGCAGAATCGAAACAAGAAAAGGTACATTTAGATTAGATTAGATTTTTTTTCCATTTACGTCTGGGAATAATGACTTTTAAATATGTCAAATTTGGTTTTGAAATATTGCCACATAATAGTCTTCCTCATCTCTCTCTTAATTGTTTTAGCAAGGGACTGATGAGGACAAAACCCCAATTGGCTACAGGTGCAACTTTTGCGTGGAGGTCCACCCAACACTTAGAGCCATTTGCAACCATCTAAGGAAGCATGTGCAGTACGGAGAAGTGAAGGAGGGCCATGTGAAGGTGAAAGGACTCTGCTTTCTTGAGTCATGTCTGAATAGACTGGAGCCGTTTTAAGGAAGAGAAAGTGTTGTTTAAATGTCACATGCACCTGGCAGGCTTTGAAAACATGCTTTTCACTCAAATGACACTTTTGCCTAAGACCAGTTTATTTCTAGTCTATCTAGCAGAAATGTTTCTTAAATACCTGAGCTGCCATAATACAATACCTCAATCTTTGAAAAGGCACTTTAAGTGAATGGACAAAAGATACAGTAACTTGGAAGACTGGTTACTTGTGAATGAATGTGGGGCTAAATGAGATGTTATTTGTGACTTGTATAGAGTTTGAATATATTCTAAGAAATGAAAAACATGCCTTTAGACAATGACATTAAGTCTAAAGCACTGGATATCAAGGTAAGGGCCTCGCAGTTTTTAAACTATTTATGGTGGTAATGCCCAGTGGTCAACAAACATTAGGTCCCGTAAAGTCATTGGTTCTTAGTCCAGTTTACTTGGTCTGTGGGGACCAGGCTTTCAATTACTGAATGGAAGCCATTTCGGAATGCAATTTCAGCTATAAAAATAATTGTAAATTGTTTTGTCAAAATGTGCTTGTCCCATTTTTCAGCTATGGAGAATGAATTTTATAGGCCCTTCATCTGTCTTCATCCTATAGGAAAAAATGGCTTAGCTGATCTTGTCGTGTACGCCTGTAAGGCTATAGCTGTGAGGATGGCATGTAGAAAATTTGTATTCCATAGAGAATTTGGGGTCTCGGTGTGGGGGCACCAGGGGCAGGATTTAAAGCTTCACTCCAGACAGAAGCTAAAATGATTCCCCATTTCTGCAGGCCACACACTGCTTGCAGTGGACACCAGGGCCAGAACCCTGTCACTTGAAATCTGAAGGCGATGTTTATGCAAATTAACCTAAAAACTAAACCGTATTGGTTTCAGTTTGACTTTTAATATGTATTCATAAAGAAAAATACTGATTATTATGTGGTTTCTGAGAAATGTAATATACTTGCTCAAAATGAAGTCTGCTTTTTTTTTGCCAATTATGCTGTGTCCTTACTTTGAGAAAGGTATGCTACTGGCCAGAATGGGCTGACCATGCAGGACTCATAAGTCCCGTGGAACGACATGCATCTTATTTATGGACCTATGAAGTGCAGGGTCAGGTCCACAGTCTCTGAAATAGTACATTTCCTGTGGGTCATAAAAAAGGCAGACTCATCGTCTCTCAGAGGCACAGGAGTCACTTTGTTCTTTCCCAAGTTAAGGAAGTTGAAAGCCCGGGACCTGATTTTGATTTTGGGGCTTTTTAATATACATTCCCCTAATCATCTCCAGTCAGCATACACATGCATCCTAATGTAATGATGAGGAGGTCTTTTTGTTTGTACCAAGTGGGTAGGCCATTCACAAATGGAATGCTGTCAAAATATTTTAAACAGCCACAGTCTCAAACTCATGGGTGGTAGTAGTCTAGTGGTTAACACACTCGCCTATGAACCAGAAGACCTGGATTCGAGTCCCACTTACTACCATTGTGTCCCTGAGCAAGACACTTAACCCTAAGTTGCTCCAGGGGGACTGTCCCTGTAACTACTGATTGTAAGTCGCTCTGGATATGGGCGTCTGATAAATGCTGTAAATGTAAATGTAAATGCAGTCTGTAAAATGGGTTTAATTTTAAAAAGGACCTCCAAACCTCTTGCTATGAACAGTGCAAACTTGTAAGGCTGAAGGCTATTTCTTTCCTTTAATAGCAGGAAATGACAGAGGTGCCGTTGGCTGTTCCAGAAGAAAGTATAGCCAATGGCTATGTAGAGGATAGCATCTCTGTGGAGGAGGCTGTCTCTGTGGAGACAGACAATGAGCCAGCCATTGTGGCCCCTGTTGCTATGGAGACCGAGGGAGAGTCTGCGATGGAGGGCACGCCCATGGTGGTACCCGAGAAGGAAAGGCTGGTGCGGGGACACCCCTGTACCCAGTGCGACCGCGTCTTCATGTCCATGCAGGGGTTGCGGTCTCATGAGAGAAGCCACTCTGCCATGGCACTGTTTAGCAGAGAGGATAAATACAGCTGCCAGTACTGCCAGTTTGTCTCTGCCTTCAGACACAAGTAAGGAAATAAAAATGTAGCATTCATATGTTATGTGTTGATGTACACACAACGCACTAATAGAAATCATTTTTGTCTTGAGTTGCTTTGCAAGATTAAATAAAAAAGAAAGATGCACATTATCACAAGCAAGGCCATTTGAGAACCTCTGTTGCATTGGAAGAGTAATCTGTCTCATCCTGAGCTAAGAAACTCATCTTTGTTGATCTCCCTTGTGTAATCCAATTTAACTGGCTGTTCTCTGACCTAGAAAGCATTTGCATACTTCACCAGAACAAGAGTAAAGAGCTATTTCCTCACATTCAATCCATGAGATTCAGTGGACTCTTTTGAACACTGTGTTTCTCTGATAATCTCTCTACATCGTTTATATACATAGTAAATACGGATTTGGTGCAGATTGTTATGTTTAATATGTGCTACACAATTCTATGTAAGATTTATTTAGCATATATGATGTTTTGATGTTTACCACATGATTTGAAATCAGGTTACGTAATGAATGTAGCATGAGTGAACTGCAAGCATGAAGTCATGCTTGTACTTGGCATGCTTCTGCCATGGGAGTTTTCATTTGCAAAGAAGTTGATTGCCTCCAATCAGCACAACATGCTAAAATTTCAGTAGCTTTGTGTGGCAGGTACTAGGCAAATTCTAAGAAAAAGAATTAATACATGAGGAGAGATTGTCTCTGTCTGGGTTCATCTCGGGTGAAAAATCACATTCCACCAGAACAAAGACTCCAAGTATGCATCCAAAGTAAGACTGGAAAAAACTTTGCAGCTGTGGAGCGGGAATGTCCTTGAGTGGTCCAGCCAAAACCTACTTGAGACTATGATTGAGAAGCTATCATGAAGGTTGTGTTCAGTTTTTTTTTTTAGAAGTTGAACCAGTCAAAATATGCCAATTGAAGCAGCCTTTGGCTCAAGATTTTTCTGTGTCTCTCAAGCAAAGAGTTTCCTCAAACTGTTTCATTCTTTTTCCCTGTCTCAGTTTGGACCGTCATGTTCAGTCTCACCATGGTCATCACAAGCCTTTCCGCTGTAAACTCTGTCCTTTCAAGTCTGCATACCTGAGTCGTTTGAAGAGCCATCTCCACAAGGCTCATGCAGGTAACAATATTTTTTTAACATCAGCGCTCTCGAAATATGTTTTTAAATTCCACAAACATTCAAATGCTATACTTTCTCCCAGAACCTGTCATGATGTATTACCTTGTATTTACATAAAGTGTGCATATGGAATTCATATGTAATTGACATTAAATGATTTTTTTGACAACATTATGTTAGACTTTTTCTGTTCAAGGATGTTGTCACTGGGAAGCACAAACGTACTGAGAATTATTTAGAGAAAAATAGTTTACACTCTTTAGACACTCTTTATGTAGTGATGAATAGACCACTGGAATTGAAAACCCAGGATGAGATGAAAACTGAATTGTAACAAATTACAGTGGGACAGAAACTCATTATAAAATCATAAATGCTGTCTTTTTACTTTTATACTGGGTACAGAAAAAAAAATTAGATGTTTGAGTCAGAATAATAATTCACCATTTGCTTTAGATAAACCATAACCATCTACAGCATGTGTGTTCATTGTGATAAAAACACAAAGTGCAGTCTGAAATTATATAGTTACCTATTTTTGGGTATTGTGTTACAGAATGGCATAATTAATTTTTTTTATATGTGACAAAAGAAACTGATTATTCTAAATGAACCATGGATCTATCTTTTTTTTCATTTTCATAGCAAAACGAAACTGTCAAAAAGTATTCTAATATTCAAAGCTTGGTAAAGCCCATTGAGTCAATTTTTTTTTGCTAAGGCATAAGTATTGTCGCCTTGTCATATGAGCTTCACCTGTGACTAATAAGGGATCAATTAGGTCTCAGGGGTGTATAAAAAGAACCCCAAGATTCATCCTGAGAATAAAGTGTTGATTATCAAGAGGCTGAAGACCCGATCCACTGCTGATGTGGCAGACCCCGCAAGACAACTGCTCGAGAGGACCTTTGGTTGGCTCGAAAATCCAAGGCCAGACCATTTTCCACCGCAGCAGAGCTCCACGAGACCTGGTCAGCTGAAGTCCCTGTGTCAACTAGAACAGTTTGTCTGATTCTGTCTCAAAATGGCCTCCATGGTCGAATCAGTACCTGGAAGCCAGCACTAAACAAAAGACAATTGAAAAACCTTGTGGCATTTGCCAAGGCCAACAGCCTGATAAAAGGATGGACGCTGGAAAAATGGCAGAAGGTGGATTTCTGTTGAATTACACCACAGTTGCTACAAATATTGCAGGAGACCTACTGGAGCTCGCATGGATCCGAGATTCACCCAGAAAACAGTGAAGTTTGGTGGCAGAAAAAATGGTGGCAGAAAAAAGGTCTGGGGTTCCATCCAGTATGGGGGTGTGTAAGAGATCTTCAGGGTGGAAGGCAACATCAATAGTCTGAAATACCAAGAAATCTTAGCTACCATTTATATTCCCAACCATAAAAGAGGCCAAATTCTGCAACAGGATGGTGCTCCTTCACATACTTCCATCTCTACATCAAAGTTCCTCAAGGCAAAGAAAATCAAGATGCTCCAGGATTGGCCAGCCCAGTCACCAGACATGAACATCATTGAGCATGTGTGGGGTAGGATGAAAGAGGAAGCATGGAAGACGAAGCCAAAGAATATTGATCCATTCAGGAGGCATGCAAGACTGCTTTGACTTTGCTATTCCTGATGACTTAATCTATAAATTGTATGAAACCTTGCCACACCAAACGGATGCAGTCCTTCAAGCTCATGGAAGTCATACAAGATATTAAATTTGGATCTCACAGCACCACTACTTGCAGTAGATTTGTTCAATTTCTGTATAGGCCATAAATCTTTTGTCTTGCCAAAATGTGACCTTTCTGTCTTGATTAAATGATAAATCTTTTTTCAGTGAAACAAATTCATTTCAATGCATTAAACACCATTTGGTAGGGTTTTAGCTTTTCATTTGAGCTATTTCTAACACCAATTGATTAATTAAAAGTCAGGTTAATAGCAGGTGTTTCGACAAAATAGATAAGTGACTAGACGTTTGTCAGGGACTGTATTGGAAGACCCAGCCACAACACATCTCCAATGCTCAATGCATTTTTAAATTAAGCAACAGTTGAATCATTGTTCTGCAACCTCCTGTTCCTTTGGAAGTCATATAATGTGATACAAAGTAAAGTGGGTGCTACTGAAGGTGTCACGGTTTCAGATGCCGGCATGGAAATGAAGGAAGGATGCAATTGCTCAACTTATACACATAAAGGGGATTTTTTACAAACAAGGAAACAAAGCAGGCATGGTAAAACATAACACATGCAATGACCCGATGAAGACATGATACACGCAGAGGACATTTATACAGATAACAGCAGGTGCAAACACTCAGAAAATAGGGTAAAAACAGTCCAGTAGCTGGGACCCAGACGAGAAGGCGGTGTCGGGGAGTGAATAAAATTAATTGTCTAGGTGTATATTAGTCAACAGCCAGTACGCGAAATCAAGAAAAATGACCTTCTTATTGTCTGACTTACTACAACTACAACAGAGTACAAAAGATTGTATTCATAGTTGGGGGGTCCTAGTGAACCAGAATTGATCACTTCATCGATGATAACATGAAAACACTTTGTAAGTCTCTCTGGATAAGGGCGTCTGCCAAATGCCTTGAATGTAAATCTTTGTGAAACGAGCAAAAGAACGTGGTTTTCAGGGTGTTGTCAGTGTGCAGTCATTATTGCCTAAGAAGTGGTCCAAAGAAGGACAATTTGAGAACCAGCTACAGGGTCATGGTTATCCAGGGCTCACTGGTTCAAATGGGCTGTAAAGGCTAGCCCGTCTGCTACAATATGCACTGCTGCTGTAGCACAGATTGCTGTAAACCTTGATGTCAGTCGTTATTGAAAGGTTTAAGAACACACAGTTCTTAAAGTTTGCTGTGTATGGGGTTACACAGCTGGAGGGTGGTAAGAGCACCCATGCTGACCCTACAGTGGGCATGTGGGCGTAAAAACAGGACCATGGAGAAGTGCCAGAAGGAGACTTGGTCTGTAGTTTTTTTTTTTCTGAGAAAAGAACACAAGCTGGAGGTTGTGTAATGCTTTGAAATGTTTGCTAGGAAACATTGGCCGATGCATCTCAATATTATTTGCACCACATACCTAAAAACATGCACACAATGTTTGCCCCTGATTGCAGTGCCCTTTTTCGCCGGGATAACATACCCAGCCACATTGCAAAAATGATTCAAGAATGGTTTGAGGAACACAACAACAAGTTGGAGTTGTTCGTTTGGCCTTCAGATTCCCCAGATTTCAATCCGATTGTGCATGTGTGGAATGTGCTAGAAAAACAAGTCTGGTCCACGAAGGCCCCACCTTTCAACTTATGGGACTTAAAGGATCTGCTGCTAACATCTTGGTGCCAGATACCACAGCATACCTTCAGTGGTCTTGTGGAGCCAGAGCTTCTTGTTCAGATGAGAGAGACCTTGTCGGAATATTAGTTCTTTAATGTTGTGGACAATGTATGTGATTAAAAAATGTGTGGGTTTGTATGTAGTTAGTTAATACTTCACTATTTTGATGTTTTACCTTGCGTTAGAAACAGATAAATGTCCTTTGCTTTAACACAAAAGACCTGAAAGATCTGAAGGTACACATAACCTGGTAAACATAAACAAGTCTTTTCTCATTTTCTCACTTGGAAAATGAAGTCTTAAGCATTGAGAAACATTCATGTGCAGTCATCTCTGCTATGAAACCCATAGCTTCTGACACTTTAATGCTGCTTTTCTCCTTATGGTGCTAAAGTCATTCAAGGGCAGAGGTGTCTTCTTTTCAGGCCTGGCCATGTGAAAGCTTCAACACAGTATTGAGACAGTAGGATCAGTATGTCCTTGAATCATATGTTTTTCTAATAAAACTTAAAGGCTGAACTGTTGCACAGAAAAGAGTCCTCTTTGTGTGGAATGCTTCTGTAAACTCCTATTCAGCTGCATGGTCCACTAGCGTTTGGATGCATGCAGTAAGAAGAAAGGCATGTCTTCGTGCTGCTTTCCCTGTAACACTCTACATGGTTGCCAAAGCATTCAAAATATTCAGAGCATCGTGATCATTTCACACCAAGATGCCAAAGGTTCTTTGAAAATTGCGGAAGGGCATTAAGTTGCATGTCCTGTACCGGGACCTTATCTCCATCCTGTTTCTCCCCTGTGTGACATATTCATTCATTCAGCCTAGAAGTGTCAACCTAGAAGCATGGCCCAAAATCTCCCCAAAATATATCCAAAACATATGCTAATGTCAAAAGAAAACAAATGTTATGTTAGAGACATCAAGGCAATTTGGTACTGTGACCTTTAACTGAACCAATTGGAATCCTTCCCAACACACAGTAGTACAATGACAAATGACAGTGACAATACTGCATCATTATTGCAAATACTTACTGCTAATCTTGCATTTTTTTAATTATATATTTTATAATGTATTCAAGTGTATTTGCATGTGCAGAATAATATTTGTAATATCAATACAGATCTCAGAACTGTTTTTAGAGCTGCTTTATGAGCAGCTTGTTAGAATTAGCTAGAAAGCATCCAGGATTACTCACATTGTACATGCACAAGACTTGCACAACCTTTTTCAGTGAGACTTGACAACTCTTATGAAAATTATAGAAAAGGAACATTCAATGGTTTGAATGGTTTATTAATCTAGAGACATTTGCTACTTTTGGCCACAAGACGGCAGTAAATTACTAAATGAATGCAACGCATAAGGCAACAGATGTGTATGGAACATATGTTCCACGTCCATGTTGGTATTGTTTTGATTTATGTCTAAATTTTTTTTTGCTTCAAATGACCAAGTACTACTCACTTTGCTTGCTATGTTGGCATTGCATTTATGCAATATGTTTCAGAAGTATCCATTGAAATTGTATTAAGGTAAATTAAATTGTATTAATAATTAAGGTGCAGCTTACCTAGATTTAGCTGGTACTGGTACACATTAACGTGCCATTTTGGGGGGGATACATCTGCATTCACCTCTGTCTTTTGTTTTCCTTTTAATGCTCTAGGGGAGAACACATATAAATGTCTGTCCTGCTCCTTCTCCACCATGACCATCAGTCAGCTGAAGGAGCACTCTCTTCAGGTTCATGGCGAGACACTCACACTCAACAGACTTCGAGCTGGAGCAGCGTTACGAAACCCCAGGCAGCCCTCAGGCAGCACACCCGTGACCTTCACCCCAGAAGAGGAGGGTAAGAGGAGGAAGTCACACAGTCTGTCTTCCTTTATCAGTTTTCACCATTTTGCTGACATGTCTCGCACATTTTTGACAAAAGACTCTGAAATCTTTGGAATTGCCTGTTTCCCATATGAAGTTGTTCTAAAATGTGGAGCTAATAATTGGTAAAGGCAGGGAGGTTAAATTATGTCTCCCCAAAATTACATGGATAAAAATTTTGGAATTTCCTGATTCAGTTTAGAAATCATTGTTCCCACAGCGACTGTAGGCTGTCCAGACCCAGTGGCAGTCATGCAGCCCAAAACCTTGATGCTCCCTCCAGAGTCCTTTACGGATGAGACCAGTTTGTGGGATCTTGGTACGCAGCATTTTCTTTCTTTCTTTCTTTTTTCCTTTTTGGTCTTTATGATGAAATGGTATACAATAGACACTGAATTAAATTGAATACTTTTACCGGTGAGTACTTTTTTTGGTTAATTGAAACAGCACATCAGGGTGCTGTGCCATGATGCTTCAGGTTCCTGAATGTTTAAAAATTTTTAAGTGAATGTTTAAAAGTGTGGAATCAGACTGCATAAATCAGATGATGACCATACAGACTTTTACGATTCTGCCAAATTTCTGAAGTGGCTAATTCCAAAGTGTGAGCTCTTTGTCATGGCTTTGAAACAATTGACTTCAACTGAGGTTCAACTGAGTTCTACCTGCTTTATACAAGCTTGCCCTTGGAGTGAAACTACCTCAGAGAACCGTCCTGGCATTTGAGCTTTAGAAATGCCACCTTACTTCCTAGACGCTGTCAGTTCTATGGGCGTGGCATGTGCATGTGGCATTAGTTCAAAAAGCTTGTAACTGATCCCATTAGAGGTTTCTTTTTTTAACAGTTATTGTGAAAAGCCTATTGATTGTCAACGCCATTACTGTGCACCACACCATACCTCATTGTTTTAGCTAACAAATTTAAAAGTAGGTCTATAGTTATCACATGTTATTTCTATTTTATGTATACTTCCAACAAGCACTACCAAAACATACCTGGCAGGTATACGGCATCCAAACTTCTAGTATACCGCCTTCCTCTCAGTAATGCGGTTTAATTAAATCATCACATTCAACTTAAATCTACTATATCTTACTACTACAATCAACCTATCTTCCATTTTTGTTTCAAAGCCCACTTTAATGGTTTGCTTTTATTGATCACAGCACACAGAGGCCAAATTTTAACAACGTGTAACTGACTGCAGTGAGCACAGAAGCTCGTGGAGCACCCATTGTGGAGCGACTTTCCTGGGCTGAGCACAGGCGCACATGCAATAGAAATCAGACCACAGTGTTTACCATATTTCCATCTGAATCAGTCTGCTTGAATACTGACAGCCCACGAAGCCACACAGGAGCACCATTGGCCTCAACGTTTGATCCATGCAGAAATGTGGATAACCTCTTCATACTACCTTGTGTCTTTTTTTAATTTAATGTGTTTTTTTCATGGACTGGTCAAAAGTTGGCTCATTAATACAAAATCTGTCCTTTTAAAAATTATTTTTCAAGTGATCCCCCCATGCTTAATGCTTTAATGTTCCTCTGATATTCATAAATGGCTATGGCATAGTTCTCTCTGTTTCTTGGGCACATTTGGGCTGGGACTGAAAACACTTAGAAAGACAAATTACCCACCCGATCTAAAGACTGGAAGTGCTTCCTCATCCATTCCCTGTGTTCCTGTGAATGATGTTTCCTTATTATAAATCAAGCATTCGTGTGCTAGACTCATGTGATTTTTTTTTTCTGTCCATTGCAAAGTGCATTATGTGCATTTTAAAAAAGTCAAAGACGCTGCTTTTTTCTGTTTGCTTTTGTACTTGCATGCACTGTGCTGAAAGAGGCATTTTTTACACTGAGATACCCTATTACTGGGAATGTGTTTTATTTATTGATATGCTGGATGGGGAAGTGGGACAAGGAAATGAAATGACATTGAGATTGCACAGTGAGAATCAAAATGAAGTTGAGGTTGCAGTTTCTGTGCTAATATTGCAGGTTGCCATACAAGGTCTTTAAAGACACTCCATGCAATATTTCAAGAATAGTAGTTCTAACAGAGCCTGGGTTGCTTTCATACTCAAAGGACCCTGTGTCAGTTTTCTTTTTTGAGCAATTATTAAATTTTCTGTACAACCAAGGACAACAAAAGCAATTTCAGGGCTTAAGTACATTTTTAAATCAAAAACTGATTATTACACTGGTTACTCCATATATTGTTCACTGTTATTGCAGGCCATTGGTTGTTTTAAATTTAAAACCTGAATAATGAAATATTGAATATTTTTCTTTCTCAGAGCAAGGTTTCCTGGAACCGGCAGACATTCAACAGCAGCTCAGCCATTACCAGTTGGCCTCCAAAATCCCGGTCTCCAGCTCTCCTGAAGCCCCCAGTGGTGTCATGGAGGCTCACCCTGATGGCATCCTGACCTGTGAGTTCTGTGACTTCAGCTCAGGCTATATGCAGAGCCTGCGGCGGCACTACCGTGATCGCCACGGCGGCAAGAAGCTGTTTAAGTGCAAGGACTGCACCTTCTTCACCTGCAACAAGTAAGAGAAACCAGACCAGTAATTTCTTGGTTGATAGAATTTAAAGATATAGCAAAAATATTTCAGGGCACTAGCACTACAGGAATTACCAGTGATGTAAATCATCGCTGACTGGCCAAATGTTGACATGTTGAACAAGTTCAAGTTGAGCTTTATTGTCATTTCTACATAAATAGTGAAATGAAACAACGTTTCTCCGGAACCTGGGGCTACGTGTAACATTTAAAAAAAGTTACATAATGACATAAAGTGCACGTGTCTTTCTTGGCTGTTGAGCTGGTGTTGAGAGTCCAGGAGATGTTCTCCTCTAGATGAACACGAGGAACTTTGTGTTCTTTAACAATCTCCACACAAAATCCATGTTCGGTTTTTAGTGGAGGGTTTCCCTCTGTTCTTTGGTTTTGTCCACATTCAGAAACAGATTGTTGACCTTACACCAGTCCGTCAGTCATTGTACCACGGTTGTTAAAATTAGAAATGTACTTCACCACTATTCAAAAATCGAAAAACAGAATGAGTTCACCTCATCTACATTAATCAGCACTAACATAGGATCAAGCTTTGTTAAATGACCAGTTGCCCCAACGGCCATCCAGTTCTTCGTCTGATGCGGGTTGGGAATGTGAAATCTTTTCAAATGTGTGTGTTTTTTGTTTTATTTCATTCCACACAAGCAATGACTAGCATACATCACTTCACAATTCAACCAGACAAGTGACCTGAGGGGAAATTAGTTCTTGGGGAGATCCCCTCTGGTCTTGTTTTTATAACTGCTTTCCTTGAACTACTTGAAAGCACAACAGAAAATCGACCTTTCTGTTGTGTTAGATGCAACCTTTACAATACACACACATACAGTCTATGGTATATATGTGAAAATTAACAGTAGTGTGTTTGACGACTGACAAAAGAAAAAAATGTCTGCTCCATTTCGTTTTTCATTCCAGGTCAACCTTCACAATACATGTGGAAGCAGGGCATTCCAATACACCTGAGGAGATCCCCAAAGATCTGTGCTGCCCCTTCTGCCTGTACCACACCAAATACAAGAGCAATATGATCGACCACATAGTTTTGCACAGAGGTAGGTTGGGCCTTTAAAGGAAAAAATGCTCCACTGCAAGTCATCAGACTTTAAAACTTTGATCTCATGTTTGCTGGCAGATTTCAATTTATTGCATGAGAATTCTTATTCTATGAAGAAAAACGAAAGAGATAATAAAGGTTGTCAGCTATTAGACTGAGCTGTGGAAACCCCACAGTCTGACATTACACTCAATATATAAAATACAGGATCTCACCAAAGTGAGTACACCCCTCTAATTTTTGTTATTAGAGGGACAACACTGCAGATATGCAGCTGTACTACAAAAGTAGTACAGCTTGTATAACAGTGTAAATGTGCTGTCCTCTCAAAACAACTAAACATGATTGTTACCGCTCTCTCACTCTCATACTGGTTACTGGAAGGTCAATTTGGAAAAAAACTCAAAAAGCTTTGTGACTAAGAAAAAAATAATTGTTGCTTTAAGAAGATTGTGAACACCACAAATGACACAAATACTGGTTTTCACAAAGTTTGCTGCTTCCATTTTTATAATGGCAATTTGTATATACTCCAGAATGTAATGAAGAGTGATCAGATGAAGTCCCTCTTTGCCATGAAAATGAACTTAACCCCAATAAAACATATCCACTGCATTTCAGCCCTGTCACAAAAGGACCTGCTGAGTGATCCTCTCATTAACACAGGCAAGAGTGTTGAAAAGCACAAGGCTGGAGATCATTCTGTCATGCTGATTGAGTTAGAATAGCAGACTGGATGCTTTAAAAGGAGGGTGATGCTTGAAATCATTCTTCTTCTTCTATTAACCATGGTCATCATTGCGTTGCATAAAAGGGCTTAAACAGGCAAGCATGTTGCTGCTACTAAGATTGCATCTAAATCAATCATTTATCAGATCATTAAAAACTTGAAGCAGAGAGGTTCAAGTGTTGTGAAGAAGGCTTCAGGGTGCCCAAGGGCAAAAGCCAGGGCAAATTGCAGGTCTTGAAAAGACACTGAAAATATTGATTCTTTGCATAAACTTGATGCAATTGTCAATAAAACCTTTGAAACGTATAAAATGCTTGTAATTATACTTTAGTACACGACAGAAACAACTGACAAAAAGATCTAAATTTGTGTCATTCTGAAAACAATCATGAGGGTGGGAGTGTAATGGTTTGGAGCTGCATGAGTGATGAATAATGATGACCACACAAAATATTGCCACTTTTTTCACTCACTTTTGTACTCATTTTTGTTGCCAGCAGTTCAGGTGTGTGTTTGGTTGTGTTGAGAGGACAGCAAATTATACTGTTATACATATATCTATATTGCACATGTATATGTGATATATTTACATTGAACCAAAGTGTCATAAACTCATTGTTGCCCCAAGAAAATAAAAACTGAGTTTTGAGAGATACATTTCATGTTAGAAAATGGTAGGTAGTTGGTTAGGTTGTAAGTAATACATAAACACATACTTTAATGTACATTTTTTTTGTCCCTCAACTGTTTCTGATCTCCCATTTTCCATGCTGCAGAGGAGCGAGTGGTACCACTTGAGGTGTCCCGCTCCAAGCTCTCACGGCATCTGCAGGGCATGGTGTTCCGCTGCCACAAGTGCACCTTCACCTGCTCCAGCGATGAGAGCCTGCAGCTGCACCTCCATAAGCATGAAGAGCTAAAGCCCTACCAGTGTCAGCTCTGCTACTTCGACAGCAAGCAGAAAGAAGAGCTGGAGAACCACCTGAGAGATGAGCACAAGGTTTATTCTATTCTATTCCATTGAGTGTTTGTGTGAGACAAATCTTAATCTTTTTAAATCAAAAATAGCACTTGAACAGGGCCACTCAGACTTTTTTGTTCTTACAATGCATCCAGACATCTTTTTATGTTACAGTCTTATTCTGATTAAATCAATTTTCCTCAGAATTCTACACAAAATTTTAAATATGCTGCCACAAGCTTGGCACACCTGTCCCTGGCCTGTTTTGCCCATTCCTCTTTGCAGCACCTCTCAAGCTCCATCGGGTTGGATGGGAAGCGTCAGTGCTCAGCCATTTTATGATCTCTACATAGATGTTCAATTGGATTCAAGGACATTCACAGAGTTGTCTTGAAGCCACTTTTTTAATATCTTGGCTGTGTGCTTAGGGTCATTGTGCTGCTGAAAAATTACCTGTCAATCCAGTCTTAGGTCAAGAGCACTCTGGATCAGGTTGTCTCTGTACATTGCTGCAGTCATCTTTCCCTCAATCTTGACTAGTCTCCCAGTTCCTGCAGCTGAAAAACATCCCACAGCATGACGCTGCCACCACCATGCTTCAGGGATGGTGTTGGCCTGGTGAGGCCAGATTGGTGGATTGCTACAAAGATGATTGTCCTTCTAGAAGGTTCTCCTTTGTCCACAGAGGACCTCTGGAGCTCTGACAGAGTGATCATCAGGTTCTTGTTCACCTCCCTAAGGCTCTTCTCCCCCGATTGCTCAGTTTAGGTGGGTGGCCAGATCTTGGAGGAGTCCTGGTGATTTTGAACTTTTCCCACTTACGGATGATGGAGGCCACTGTGCACATTGGGACCTTCAAAGCAGAAGAAAATTTTCTGTAGCCTTCTCCAGATTTGTGCCTTTTTTTTGTTGTTGTTATCATTATGGGGTGTTATGTGTAGAATTCTGAGGGGAAATTTTATTTAATCCATTTTGGAATAAGGCTGTTAAATGTAAATGTGGAAAATGTTGAAAAAAGTGATGCGCCGCAAATATTTTCCTTGTGCACTGTAAGTACACTGTGCCATTTGATGGGGTGTCCCAATGTTTTTTATGATCCTGTGAATTTACCAGTAACTTCTGCTTCACTGCATGGTCTGTTATGTCAGTATGTGGTTGGGTAATAATGTTATGATCTCCCCCTTCCCCAGCAGCCTTTTTCCACATCTCCTGTTTCCTTACTGAAAATCTCTTGCTATCTCATGCAATCCCATCTGAAAGTGATAAGTGAATCAGAATTTTTTTTTTCATTGTGATACAAAGCAAGTACAGCATATGATGCCCACAGCAAAATGTGTCCTCTACATGGGCGGTGGGCAGCCATGAAAGATGCCCAGGGAGCAGTGCTTTGCTCAAAGGGACCTCAGTGGCACCATGACAATTTGGGATTTGAACCCGCAACCCTTTGGTTATGCAACCCTCACCCGCTAGGCCACCACTGCCCACTTTTGCATAGACCAACACTCAGTGTGTGATTGTGCATGGATGCTGTGATTTGGGTGTCTAGGCTGAATCATCTTTCCTCCATATTGGTGGTTTCTTCAGCAATCGTAAAAGCCCTATGCTAAGCAGCACTCCGTGTACTCTGTCTACCCTGACCTGAAGTCGTTCTGCATTCTCAGCACATAACATCAGAGATACTCTTCCATCATTGCCTGTAGCATAAGGATCACAAAAGGCGGAAGACATTTCATCATGCTGAAGTTTAAATGAGCACAGAGGGAATGTTCTTAAAAGAAAAATGAGAGGAGTGTTTCCTGCCAGAAAAGTGCTAATTTTGGCATTTTATTGCCAATAAGATTAACTAGTTTAGCAAAAGACACATTTCCAGAAAATGTCTCTAGGCAGTTTTTGGACGACTTACATCTGTAAGAAAACTTGAGTGTTTATCTTTGCACATCAGAGATGTAAGGTTCCTCTAAGGAGCCTAGGTCATGATGGGGAATTTGCATCCTACATCATAACAGAGTGACCAGAATTGTTTGACTGTGGGAAGCTTGCAGGCCATTTTTGGCATGTGCCTTGAGAATCGAGAGAATGATATCTTGCAACCAGCTAACATTCTTCCCTTGAGTAGCAGAGCATGCTTTTTTGTGTGTGCACGCTCAGTCCCTAGCTGCTGATGTACAAGAGTCTCAGATTTCTACACCAAATGCTTGTGCAAGTAGAGCACTTTTTCTTAATGGACAACCTGCCAAATGTGCCCCAGCTATTTTTTGTGCTTCTAACTCATAGAATCAGTCAGACCAGTAAGCTTAACTTCTTAGCTTGCTTTGCATTGATTACATGATTAATGTGTCAGATTTTTAAGACCAAAATTTTACCTGGTTAAGCTACAGAAATGGATTACTGGAATGATGAATGCCTGCAAGGTCATCAGCATAAAACCTTTTAGTAGCATTTGTTTGATAAAATCTGTGAATTGTTCTGTTGGAGCAATATGCCATAGTCTTTTCCATTGAGTTTATCACAGCCATGAGATCAGAGACCACTGTCTTCTGCAGCAGCACATTATTCTCTGCGTACTAACATCCCTTGACCTCTTGTTCCAGGTGATCCGGAACTTTGAGCTGATGGGACGGGTTAATCTGGACCAGCTGGATGCTCTAAGGGAAAAGGACAGCAACCTCAGCAGTGCTGAGGAAGAGGAGGGAGATGATTTACATGATGAGGAAGAGGACAAGGTAGAAGAGGACAAGGTGAACGATGTGGAAGACTACAGAAGAGAACTAAGAGATGAAGATGAGCCAGAGAAGCTGGAACCCAAAGGTAGATTGATGTGTCTGCTGAGGGCTGCATTCTGTGTCTGACTGTATTGTGCTTAGCTGATGTGATCTAGTTTGGCTTCAGCCATTTTCCTGCTGGTCTTTCTAAAGGCACTAAAAGCCTCCTGGCACCGAACACCAGACAATCCTTGTTTAGCCGAGCCAAGAAGCATTTTACCTTTATCATCATGAAAAGATTGTAGTGTAACATGAGGATCTTTGGTATTTCTTGGCCAAATGAACCTCAATTTGCCTGTTTCTTATGAGATATGAATGTGCTGTTAATAATAGAAAACACAAAAACACCACCTGAAACTCACAGTGTGTGGTGTGTAATTTCACAGTAGAGTGAGTAGAGTATCTGTTTAATATGCAGCAGTATTATAATGATAGATTTATTAAAAAAAATATATATTAGTAAAAAACACTATCCTTTTATTCTGGATCAGTGTCATTCCTTTTCCAGGCACAGGGCAGCACACACCATTCACATGCCATAGACTCACACACACATATGGGCGATTTAGAGTCACCAATCCACCTAGTGTGCATGCCTTTGGGTGCTGGGAGGAAACCAGTGGAATTCCACGCAAACCACACACACAAAGCCGATGTCAGAATTTGTGTTCACAACCTTAGAGGTGTGTCGTCACGTATCCCAAATGTAATCTAATTACACAGTATATTGAAAATTACATTATAGACAAAGCCCTGCCATTTAGATCTGGAGATTAAAATGTCTGAATTAAGTAATAATATTTTGGCTGGGAGGAATGCTGTCCTGTGTTTTTGCCAAACAGAGCATGTACAAATTATGGCACCAAAAAATCTGTATCCTTCTGATCTTTGGCATGAGGTAGACATCAGTATTTTGTGCCTATTAGAATTGTCTTCCTTCTCTGTGTCCCCCTGTGCACACCATCAATATTTTTTCTGTGATCTGCTAATGTACACTGACATTATCCAATACCAGCTCTGCAGTCGTACGTACATCCTTATTTCTAAATATGTCAGCAGTCCTTCATATCAGTGTGTATTGAAGTTTCTTATAAACTTATACCTATACCTAATCATCTCAGTGATTGGAATGTTTGCCCATAATGAGTCCTCCAACATTGCAGATTATCTCAGGTCAGGGGTTTCTAATCACAGCCTCCAGTCAGTGTGTCCCATTCCTGCTAACCGTCCTTTGTTTGTCTTGGCCGGTTCAGTTACCAGACCAAGTTAAAGCTAGGAGAACTAGTTATCAAAGGCCTTGGACAAATAACCTTGGATCTGTGTATAGCCAGTGCCTACTGCGTACTACATTTATGAAAGTGCCCAGATTCCCATTCAGTGGAAATTTAGCCATCTGTTTTGTAGGCTAAAGCTGGCCAGAATTGGGTCATGTAGTAGAACAATGCAACTAAGCGTACCCGAAAATAATTAATGTGCAAGAATGGTCATGTTCAGATCCCTGACCCAGTGGGATTTTTAGGAACATATAAGGAATGCAATCACCATTAAGTAATGCTGTTAAAAGAGTGATGAATAGAAAGTGAATAATAATGGTTACATTATTGCTGCTAAATGTTGTTCTAAAAGTTACTAAATCACCCTCAGGGTTTCTTGGTTTACATACAATTGAAAGGGGTTGAGCATGATTGTTTAGGATCCATGATGGGACCCCGTACTAACAGGCAATTTTGTATGGTAAAAAAGCATTTGGGATTTGTTTGTATGTCTGAAATCCTAGCCTGTATGACACAAAGTACTTTCTGTTTCTGGGGGAAACATGCAAATATGCAAAATGGAATATGCAAGCACGTAAATATCCCACAATGCAATGCAATAGTAGTAGTAAGTATGATAATAGACAACAAGGTCATGTTCAGCTTCTAATGTTGTGTCTCTCTTTCTGTCTGTTTATTTTTTCCTTTGATGTGTTCTCTGCTCTGTGTATTTATCTGTCTGTATTTTGCCTCTGTGCGTTTTGTTGAACCCGGAATTTCCTTTGGTTTTCTACTCTCTGATCATTCTCTGTGTTTGTTAAAACCAGAGGTTCCGGGCTCCCCGAGCAGCCTCATCACGTCCATCTGCAGTGAGAAGCGGTTTCCCTGCGAGTTCTGTGGCCGCTCCTTCACTCACAGCGTGGAGTGGGAGCGCCATGTTCTCCGCCACGGAATGTGAGTCCTCCCTTTCTTACTCACATTTACGCTAAAAATAAATCCTGCATCACTTTGGTGTGCCAGTTTTGCTCGACTCATCTTGTTTTGTCAAAGTCATTGTTTGAGTTTGACCTTTGGGTCTCATTCCCTATTCAGGTCATTTGACAGCAGGTCAGATGGCAGCTTCACGCCAGCAATAGGATCAACAGCTCAGCCTCCCATGGGCTCTGCTGCTGTCACGATGGACGGAGAGGAAAACCAGTCCAGTTGCGTGATGGAGGTGGAGAGAGGACATCCGTCCGATCTTTTGAACAGTAACGTTCAGGAAGAGGAAGACAATGACATGCTTGAGACCAAAAACGACCCTTAGGGTGGAGAGGAACACCGTTGCCTGAAGAGCACCATGGCACTATAGAAGGTTTTAGATTCTGCAACAAAACAGGCTGCTTCAGTAAAACCTGATTAAGCAAAAGAATTTCTAAATAAACCCACAGTTAAGTGTTTCACATTAAGGTATAGGTTGTGTTACATCCTACATTAAAATAATTCTAATAACTTGGTCCCATTGGACAGATTCTAATATATTGGTAACCAATAGCGAATAGTGAACTGTGAAGGCATCATTGGGGTCAAATCACTGGTTTACAGAGGACCGTTTTTTTTTTGTTTTTTTTTTGTATGATTTTTGTTTTTCATTTTTAATATGAGAAAATGAAAGTATCAGAACTGACTTAAGGTAGAACCTTTACATGACTGAACATCACACGGGAGGGGGGACCGGACCCTTAAAGTGTGGTCCCATGTCATGAATTAGAGGCTGAAGGGAAGCTGGAGCGGTTGACTTGAATCACTCACAGTAATAGCCTCCAGCCGGCCTGGTTTATTTTTGTGACAGGATCGTTTCAGTGCAGCATTAGCTCTTCATCCCTCCAGAACGGCTGCATACTGGGAAGACATTAAAAATGTTACAGTAGCTTTACATGTAGATGCACACACAAAAGCAAAAGAAAAACCTTTTGAAAAGGTTGTTGTGATCTGACCTGAATGATGATGCTGTACAGTTTGATTTTATTGTTTTATTTTTTATTACCCTTCCTGAATCTAAATTCCTTGAGGAATATTACTTTCTTATTTATCTTATTATATATTTTTTTTTCTTAATATATTTACACTGGCCCTTTTTTTGTAGCAAATTGCTACTGTTGTGGTTCCTACACCTCCAGAACGCTACTTTTGATTTTGCCAGAGTCTAACAAGGCCCATGCTGAAAACATTCTGAGATATAATCACTCTCAAAAAGGAAGAGGCACTTCTATAGTTCATCGTGTTTCTGTTGTCCTTCATTTTGAACATGTGTTCTTATTGGTTATCATTTTTTTTTTTTTTCTTGTTTTCAGAAAAATGTAAGAAATACTGTAGCCACACATCTCAGGTAGTTCCTTCACTGTATGTTTGTGTGTTTGTTGTTTTTTCCCCTATTTGAAGTGTCTCTAACCCTCCTTTAAAGGCATATTGTACTTGTTTGGATTGTGAAAATATCAAGTATGGATAAGATGTGGGTACGTGAACACAAGTTAAGCACTTTTTCCTGAGCTTCTTAAGTCATTTTTTTTGTTGTTGATGTTGTTGTTGCTGGCGCAATTCTGTTCAGTGCTAAACGGCTGAGTAAATTTGCCTTTTTGCCATGTGAATATGTTGAAGTGCATTTGTGGCCCTGCAGGAGCAGCTCATTCACTGCGATTTGGATAGATTTTAACACTGTTTCCCAACTACACCTGCTGCGAACGGCTGTTTGAACTGACTTAGGGTTTGAAACTAGAAAAAAGCTACGTTCCACCCTGCGGCAGAGAGATAAGAGCCTGGTGTTTGTTAGCCTGTAGTTAGAACTAAGGCAAAGATTGTATGTGTTTGGAAGTTGCTGCTCAAATACCCCAAAGCCTTATTAGATTTGAATAGCAGTTTTTAGTTTGATCAATGTGCTTTTTTTCCTTTCAACCCTAGATGAAAATAAAGCAAAACAGATCTTTCAGATGTCATAGGAACAGGAACAGAACACTGAGCCACAAAAATGAATGATCACTTGAACCGTCAACAAATAAATAATAACATGAACATAAAAGTTTTTTTTTTTTGTTTTTTTTTTTTAGATTGAAATGTCTTATTGGTACCAAAAGCATCAGCCATTACACAACTATTGGCTGTCAGTCTACGTAACCATTATCTTTCTTGAGCAATGAACCTCTGTAATGAGATGGATTACCCAGGTGCATTCTGGGTGCACTGCATGTCAAATGCAGCTGTGTATAGAAAACAAACTTATTGTCAAGTGTTTGGAACTGTGGTGTTTCAAAAAGGACTCCTTATGCTATTTTTCTTTGTGTGTTGTTAACATAAAGTCATAAAACCCAACAAAAAATAAACAAATTAAAAGATGTTTTGTTTTTGGAGCTTTTCTCCAGTTCTCGGGCAAATGTTAAAACCTGTTGTACAATGTCTGGTTTAAAAAAAAAAAATTCTTTTTGTACCTTAAAAAACCTGGGGGTGATTGGGTGCTCTGTCTTATCGACTCCCCATTTCCTTTATAAGGACTAGCGTAGCTTTTTAAGAAAATATACCATTTTAGAGAAACGTTGAAGAAATAAGCTTATGAGTGACGGCCATTAGCTGGCTGCCTCGTTCATTACACACTGGATATGTGTAAATATTTTAGTTTTTTCCTCCTATTTTTTTCTCTGCTGACTGTTGGACATTCACCATAGTTTGACTTAGCTCCTCCATCTTGCCTTTCTCCTGTGAAAATCTAGTTCCTGATGGTGGGTTGTCATGTTGCCTAGAATGGATGTTTACAATTTTATTCCATTTATTTCTGGATATGATGTAAATATTGTAATTCATTGTCTTTTTTAACTTGTTAATAAAGTTATCAGATAATGGTATGTCTGTATGTTGGCGATCTGCTTACAGTAGGAATAATATTACAGTGTGAAAAACTGTTTTCCTACTCTGCAGGCTTCTGTCATTACATTATATTAGAATAGTGCTGAATGGTAAAGCACATGAATAGTTTGATAACCAGAATCATGTCAGAGAGTTCATGCCACACTTTGAGCTACTTCAGGTTTTACAATCCTCTCAAACAGTTCATATAGTGGCCATAAATAGCTATTATTGTGCTTTGGTCTATTTCATTGATTGGAACAAATCTACACCAGTTTTAACACTACAGATATGTGCATGACTAGTGAGATGCTGCATGCTGCAAAAATCGTTCAAGAATGTTTTGAAGAGCATAGCAACGAGTTTGAGATCTTGCCTTTGGCCTCCAAATTCTCCAGATCTTCATCCAATTGAGTGTGGGATGTGCTGGAAAAAACAAGTCCGATCCATGGAGGCAACACCTCACAGCTTACAGGGCTTAAAGAATCTATTGCTGACAGCTTGGCGCCACTGCATACCTTCAGAGTGGAGTCCATGCCTGTATGGTTGAATTTTTGACCGCAAAATAGGGACTTACTCAATACTAGTTGGGTGGCCATAATCTTATGGCAGCATGTTATCATGTTGCATGGAAACATGTTATATATTTAATAGACCCCTGTTGTCAGTATTTCATATAATATAGCAAACCATATCATAGTTTGGGTCAGTGTTCAACCCTAGCTCATGCTGTCTGCACTCAGCTTAGATTTTTTCCCCAAGCTCTTGATTTCACTGGTCTAACATCATCTTTAAAAATATCTTGAAGACTTGAGGGATCAAGAGTAATCTCAGAAGCTCACCACTTCAGAGGAGCTGCCAGCAAAGGCATGAACCCTGGAGGAAGGGGAGCAGCTCTAGTCAAGCGCTGTCTTGGCAATACTGAGGGAATGAACGATGAGGCCTGTGGTAGCCGGAGACGAGGCCTTGACATGACCCATTACTGACATGAGGACTTTTTTTGTGGTACACTACTATGCCATATATAGGGGCAGAAAAACATGCATTTTATTTTGAGTGTACATGCAGATTCTCAGAGTCAAGCCTCCACTTGAGTGGCTCTTCAGCTCAGAATCTTTTCTGAGTCGTGACTAGTGCTCCCCACCAGTCTCCAGGATGATGGAATGAAGAAAATTTCCTCTTCTATGGCAAAAACTCCAAAAATATGCAGTAGCTTCTATTTAAAGATTTCTTATTGGTATTACTCAAAAATGGTACCGATTTTGTGGATCTGAAGAGGAGTGTTTGGAGAAAACAAATGAGCTCACCTCTTCCTTTTTGGCAGGCCATCATCTTGAAAGACTCACCGAGCCAGAAGAATACACATACACGCAGAGGGAAGTATCTTAGCAGGCTTTGATGCGGTGAGACTCTTTCAGGCAGTGCCCCCCAATGTTTGTACATCTGTCACCTTCTCAGTGTACGCTGCTGACTGCCAGAGGAGCCTGGGCTCTAGCATATGAACACAGTGTGAAGGTTAGGGGAAGACCTGGAGGGGATGGTGTGTTCTGTGAGGGCTTCGGACATGCCAGTCAGGCACTTTGTAAACATCTACCATGCTGGTGCCAGGCGAGTCACTGACAGAGGCCATCCACAGAAACAGCTTCTTTTTTAAATGAATACAAAGCAAATGCCAATAGACAATTGTTCATTTTCTGTAGCTAAACTAAAGCATTTCACGGTTTACATCCAGCCTGCTTGTGTACCGCGTTACAGCAAATTGGACTCTCTTTCCCGATAGGCAACCGATCCGCCTCTGCGCATGCGTGTGATGTACGCACGCGCACTTCATTTTTGAGGGAGGCAGGTTTGTTTATGCGCTGAGAAAAGCGAAAGCGTAATGGCGGCCGGCAGGCTGTGATGAGCTAGCGAAAATAGCCCGGTAATCTTTGCCCACAACTTGAGACGGAGCAGAGGGTTGAAAGGTTCATTAGACTTGCCGAGATACCTGTCGCCAACATGCAGATCACACTGAAGACCCTCCAACAGCAGACCTTTAAAATCGACATTGACGCAGAAGAGACGGTGAGCGCCTGCTGGAAGGGGGTGGAGGAGGGTGCCAAAGTTAGTTGGACTAGCCGTGCGAGCTAATTCACATTACTCCAACACTACCCATCTCCACGGCCATGTATTTTTAAATAGGTGCCAAGTGTAAGCGCCGGCAACAGTGGCCGCGAACATTGCGCTTCAGAGTAAACCGTTTAGATTATAAAGATTTTGCACTTCGTTGGCGGGGCGGGCTCACGATTACGCTTAGCCGCAATGCTATCACACTTAGCTCACGTCCAGTATTCAAAACGACAATCTGCTGCTGCAGCGGTTGTTTCGTTAACTTTGAGGACGTCGCTGGCATGTTTTATTCGCGAATGAATGAGTTTTCCGATGGGGTGTCTGACAGACGGCTGTGAGGAATGTGACAGTCGGACACGACAGTTCCACAAACTGCTAGCATTGGCGCTAATTAGCCCTGAGTAGCTACATTTGGCTAGTCAGCTGCTCTGTTAATTATTTTTCTCCGGCCGTTGTAATTAACCGCTCTCTGTATCCAGCGAGACGTGCTTAGCGACCGTCTTTACGTGGTTAGAAGTGTGTGCGTGTGTTTTAACTAGTTTTTTTTTTTTTTTTTTTACAGAAATTAAGTGCTTCGTGTGAAACGTGTTTCCGGGATACGAGTTCCTAAGTTCGTGAAGAGTGCAGTTAGCATTAGCTCATGGACTTGCGGTCGGTCTGCGCGATCGATAGCTGGGAACCGATTTCTAGCTGTTCCTTAGCCCGTGTAAAGCTTCTGTTCCAGCTGCCCCTAAATGATTATTTTTTTCCCCAGCATCGTTGCAGTGGAACGTTTTTACATAGGCGTTAGCTAGCCTACAGGTCACCGCAGCGTGATTAGCCGTCATTAGCTATGCGCTGTCGGGACCTTACGTGCCAACAAGCAAATGTGTATTAAAATTGCTTCATTATTCTACATATGAGCGTACATAAGCATTTAAAGTCCATAATAGAATATACAAAGATTCCCATTGTTCCTACATGGTCTCATATTAATTCTGACGAAAACATTTTCATAAATGTCATGAGGAAATATTGCAAGTTAGCGCCTTGATTCATGTGAATACACTTATTCCCTCTGAAATTTTTTACTTTCGCTCCTTTCAAACAGTCCGGTGTTCTAACTGAACCCTGAGCTAGTGTGCACCGCTTGTCCTTGCTCACACACACACACATAGATTTCTCTTATTTGGTTTGGAAGGACTCTCAGAATTCCCCCTTCAGAATCCCTGTTCTTTTTATGTGCACTGTTTTTCTGAAATGTATTTTTGTTTTTTCCATTTTGCAGGTAAAAGCCTTAAAGGAAAAAATTGAGAATGAGAAGGGAAAAGATGGATTTCCTGTGGCAGGGCAGAAGTTGATATATGCAGGTACTCTTTTGCCTGTCTTCCTGCAGCTTTGCCCAAAGCTCCTGAAACTAATTGTAAACAGTATAAGGACACTTACCAATTTGAGTTAATGAAAAAAACTCTTATATTTAGTCTCTGTGACCATAAATATTATTGAATTTAATATGATTATAGTAAGCATTTTATCCCTTCTATGCAGAAATTAGCCCTTTCATCTTTTGAAGTTATAACACACATTACAACTGTTATATTTATTGCAACAGTAAAGCTCTCCCTTTTGTATTTCTGTTTGCTTTGGAACATAATTATCACAATGTCAATCACATTTTGCTGTGATTATTCAAAAATATAATGAACTATACTACTGTGAGACATTGCCACACATAGGATTCCTCTCTTCAGGTAGAAATCCAAATACTACAAGACTAAATGTATAAAATATTCTTCACAGGGAAAATTCTTAATGATGACACGGCACTCAAGGAGTATAAAATAGATGAGAAGAACTTTGTAGTCGTCATGGTTGCAAAGGTAGGTTACTTTAATTCCATGCAGTTTTATCTTTGCATCCATTTTATGCCTGTCGGCGTGTTTTTTTTTTTTTTTTTTTTTTTTAATCTTTTAGTGCACTCACTGCTTACTTGCCAAAAGTCATTTACTTGTATTTATATTTGCGCTTTTCTCAGGGTGGTTTTTACCTCTACATTATGCTAAAATACTTTAGAACAATGGGTCCCACCATTACAGGTTTCTATATCTAGTTTACACAGACGCTGTTTTATTCCTAATATGAATAAATGTATTACTTACTGTCCTGTCCTTCATATTCATTCATATTCAGTATACACAGTGAATGAGGATTTTAGGATTAAGTAAAACTGAGTTGATTGTCATTGTGACAAAAGCATGGTACACACTGCACACAACAAAATGTGTTCTTTCCATTTAACCAATCACCCTTGGTGAGCGAGCAGTGGGCAGCCATGAAAGGAGCAGTGTGGGGATGGTGCTTTGCTCAGTGGCACTTTGGTGGTTCAGGACCCCCTTGAGTCCACCACCGCCCAAACATTGCATTAATAACCATACTTGCCTTTAATACACATCGGCTGTGAAATATCAGCAATCTGAGACTCCTGGCATTCCACTGGAGGACCACAGAACCATGTGTCTGTGTAGTGGGTTTGAGTTCAGGTCCCACTTATTGACGTATGTAACGAATTTGAATGTTGTACTTTACCAACCTTAAGAACTAACCATAAAGAACCTTTAGATATAGACCGCATTCCTTATGCACCCTAGAATCTTTAAGTGTGCTCTTTCTGATGAGTTTGTCAATTGTGAAAATGCATTTTTTTCCTTATTTCTATGGTCCCCTCCCCACAGCCCAAAGCAGCCCCAGCAGCTGCTGCCCAACCTTCCCCTGCATCCACGACAACTTCCAGCGCCACCCCCAGCACTACAGCCACCTCCAGCCCTTCTGCTGCGGCCACCGCCACAACACCTGAAAACCCACCAGTGAGCACCCCCACAGAGGATAAGCCGGATGATGAGAAGCCCCCCTCCACCACAGCCCCAGTAACATCACCCACCAGGTAGGTACAGGCTTCATTCTGAGACAGATGTAGAGCCCTCCATAATTTGTGGTTCCTTTTTGTAAAGATTAGTCTGTAGTTTTATTTCATAATAACAAATTCAGGAAAAGCAAAAAAAAAATGTGCTAACATTTTTTGCACCCTTGCTTCTAATACATAACCTCCCCTTTCCAAAACCACAGCACAGAGACTTCAGTAAGGTTTTATAGGATTCAAACATTCTCCCCTTCATCTCACTACACAGGTTCTTAAAAGTGGGGTTTATGGCAGGACAATAAAATGGTCATCATGTTGGAAGTTTTCTAGCAGAGGCAGACAGAGTTTAAATGATTTTAAAGATACCCTAACAAGGTTGCAGTGACATCTGGATGAGAAACAGCCTCCAAAAGCTGCAAAAGCATTTACTGCATTCATCAGACGCCCTTATCCAGAGCTACTTACAATCAGTAGTTACAGGGACAGTCCCCCTGGAGACACTCAGGGTTAAATGTCTTGCTCAGGGACACAATGGTAGTAAGTGGGATTTGAACCTGGGTCTTCTGGTTCATAGGTGAGTGTGTTACCCACTAGGCTACTAACACCCGACCAATAAACCCAAATCGGAAGGCGATTTCGGAATGCTCCCTGTGGACTAAGTAAATGTGAGGTCCTTTTCCAGGCAACTTTGTAGCATTTACAATAGGTCAGGTTCTTATCAGTGTTCTAACAATCGAAATAGAGTAGCTACTACCTCCAACTATTCTCCAATTTTTTGAAGGTCAGCATACTTCAGCCTCATTTGGGTTTATGGTCCCGCCATTAAACCGGGGAAACTAGCTTCAAATTCATGTTCACTGTCAATTCGTGGGGTGCCAGTGATTGTGGAGGGTGCTGCATGCATCTCGGCATGTTTATTTATAAATGGTTTTATAATTAAGTTTCCAAGCTCAAATCATTCCCTTCATTTTCATCATAAATGTGTCCCGTGTTTTATGCATTTAGCCGCAGAGGAGGCTTGTGGTTCTGGATAATTCTAGGGTTGTATATATGGCTCTGGCACATGCCCCCTGGCAGACTGGTGTTATATTGTCAGAGAGCAGATGGTTTGAAGGTTGTTGCAATTGAAAATAGAAGCTCGTGCATCTTCATTTGGTGTATTCCTTCAGCTGTGTCAGCAGATGAAAACACCTCACAAGTTCACGTTTGAATCCTTAAAAAAACACACACTGGATAAATTGTGTTGAGCAAAGAACATGTGCTCAGTATGTAACCAGCTGTTTTGTCTGTGTTTTGCAGTTCCTCTAGCCTCTTGTCAAATGTGAACATATTTGAAGAAGCAACTTCTGCACTGGGTAAGCTTTGCTTCATCATGTGTTCTCTGCTTAAAAGTAAAAAAAAATAAATAAATACTTTGAAAAGTTGCAGGTAAAAAGCCTTGGACGAGTTCTTTGAAAGAATTTGGGCCTTAAAACAGATTTTGATTCTTCCACTTCCTCCAGTACGACATGCCCCTTATAACACAGTATGTTCCAGTAAACACACATGGGACTAATTACGTCCTAATGGAGCACTAGAAGTAATAATGGCTCTTCTGCCCTCTCCACTCCTTTCAGCTGAGGTGAAATATGCTGTGTGTCTACTCTGCTATTAAGAGCCCATGTTCCTCCTTGTTCTCTGCTGTGTTTTCCTTTTTACTGGTTTTAATGTCATCTTGTTCTTTCTCCGGCAGTGACCGGCCAGTCGTATGAGAACATGGTCACTGAGATTATGCTGATGGGCTACGAGAGAGAGCAGGTGGTGGCGGCCCTCAGGGCCAGCTTCAACAATCCCGACAGAGCTGTGGAGTACCTGCTCACGGTGAGCGGCGCGGCGCAGCGGTTTCAACGCATGGCTGAAAACAAAGAAAGATGAACCAGTAGTTACCTCGTGTGGTGACTGCTCTCTGTTTTTAAAGCACTGCAATTTGCTTTTATGAAAAAACATGATCTGATTTACTATTCTGTATGTTCTGTGTTCTGGGTTTTTTTTTACATTATAGAACAAAACTGAAGAAACAGGGATCTGAAATATCACATGAGGTTATGTAATAAACAAAAAAAGCAAACTAAGCAAAAAGGTTCTCCAAAACCAGGAGCTTTTGCTGCATTTAAAAAAACTAAATATGTTTCTTCCATTGCCTTCTTCAAAATTGTTTCCGTCTTAGTCTCCATAACCACCACAGGTTAGGTGCATCCAAATTTTTGACTGGTAGTGTACATTTGTCATTGAAGCTGCTGTTTATAATGTCTTGCTCTAGGGTCTCCCGGTGGAGGGTGAAGGCCACAGTGGTGCTGACCCTGTAGGCCCAGCTTCTGGAGGAGCTCCTGCCTCCACCACAGGGGGTCTGTCCTTGCCCTCTAGCACAGCAACATCACAACCTGCAGCTGCATCTGGAGGTTAGTATTGCAGCAAAAACATGCACTTATTCTGATTTCATGATTGTTGCGTTTCTTATTATGACCAGTAGGTGCTGCTATAAAGTAACATTCCTACATACCTTACATTTTCACTGCATGAATGTTTCTGTTTTTATCTCAGCCAACCCTTTGGAATTTTTGAGGAACCAGCCTCAGTTTCAACAGATGAGGCAGATAATCCAGCAGAACCCATCTCTGCTGCCTGCCCTACTCCAGCAGATTGGCAGAGAGAACCCTCAACTCCTGCAGGTGCCTTACAACTGCTGTTCTACCATGCACCACAATGTGCAGAATAACAAAAAAAAAAGTGGTCACATTAAAATTGATCATTAAAAAAAAAATTAATTAGCAGCGTGTCGAAAGAGCGTGTCTGCTACCGTAGGCCTTGAGAGCACATGGGAGCTGACACTTCTAAATACCTGAATGGCTTTGATATTGGGGCAAACAGGTTTGTGTAGGGTGGTGTGAAGAGGGAGTCTCACAGCTGGGTAAAATGCTAAATGATGCTCACGCTTATGCATGTGCCGTTGTAGAGCATGCAATCAGCAGTTCCGTCAGGTTTGTTTCTAACATTGGAACCAGTTCAGCACAAAGCTCCAAAAGCAGGTCATTTAGGTCATTTTAATTGGTTTATGAGCCAGTCATCATCCTCAGCCAAAAATCTTTATGCTCCCTGAACACCTGTTCTCTTCTAATTCTGCCATTGGCATAATCTTCTTCTAACAATGCCAGTGTATCCATTAGATCACGTTACGCATGAGTGTGATCACGGTATTAATGTGTTTTCACCAATCAGACTGATTGTTTCATGACTTGCCCAAATGTTTGTGATAATCATGGCCACAACTTATCCGTTTACATTTCATCAGTTGCGGTTCATAGATTGAAAGTGTAGTTTAATTCTAATTATATGCTCTAATCAAAAAAATAAAAGAAACACTTGGTCACTTTTGAATGCTGGTGGTCTTAAGTGAAGTGATTGTCACTTGTGATACACAGCAGTACAGCACACGGTGCACACAGTGAAATTTGTCCTCTGCATTTAACCAATCACCCTGAGTGAACAGTGGGCAGCCATGACAGGTGCCCGAGGAGCAGTGTGTGGGGACGGTGCTTTGCTCAGTGGCACCTCAGTGGCACCTTGGCGGATCTGGATTCGAACCGGCAACCTTCTGATTACGGGGCCACTTCCTTAACCACTAGGCCACGAAAAACGACCGGATGGTGGTGCTTTCACTGTAGTGGTAGCATGGGGTCCACAACCCACACAAGTGGCTCAGGTAATGCAGCTCATCCAGGATGGCACATCAGTGCGAGCTGTGGCAAGAAGGATTGCTGTATCTGTCAACATAGTGTCCAGAGCATGGAGGCACTACCAGAAGGCAGTAGGTGGGCTACAACCCAGCAGCTGGACCACTACCTCCACCTTTGTACAAGGAGGAACAGGAAGAGCACTGCCAGAGGCCTCCAAAATGACCTCCAGCAGGCCACATGTGTATGTGTCTGCTCATGATGGTGGTATGAGGGCACGATATCCACATGTGGGGGTTGTGCTTACTGCCCAACACAGTGCAGAAAGTTTGCAATTTGCCAAAGAACACCAAGATTGGCAAATTCACCACTGACACCCTGTGCTCCTCACAGACGAAAGCAGGTTCGCACTGAGCACATGTGATAGCCTGGAGACGCCATGGAGAACGTTCTGCTGCTGAAACATCCTCCGCCATGACCAATTCGGCAGTGGGTCAGTAATGGTGTGGGGTGACATTTCTTGCTCGCCAGAGGTAGACTGCCTACCATTAGGTAACAAGATGAGATCCTCAGACCCCTTGTGAGACCATATGCTGGTGCGGTTGGCCCTGGGTTCCTCCTAATGCAAGACAATGCTAGACCTCATGTGGCTGGAGTGTGTCAGCTGTTCCTGTAAGATGAAGGCATGGATGCTATGGACTGGCCCGCTCGTTCCCCAGACCTGAATCCATTTGAGAACATCTGGGACATCATGTATCGCTCCATCCACCAACATCCACCTGTGGACAGTCTGGACAGTTTTTACACTTTAATTTTGAGTGTGACTCTTAATCCTGCCTCCATGGGTTGATACATTTGGTTTCCATTGATAATTTTTGTGTGATTTTGTTGTCGGCACATTCAACTATGTAAAGAACAAAGTATTTTATTTGATCAGCTCTAGGATGTCTTATTTTTGTATTCCCTTTTATTTTACTTTATATATTCACTATAATAAACATGTGACTTTAAAAAGATCAATTAAATATACATATTACTCACTAGCACAAGGAATCATTATATATGTACTGAAGACAATCACGTTTTTTTCCACCCTTTTTACCTGTGGTCTCATTCCTCAAAAGGTTCACATGCATGGGTCAGGATTTGCGTAAATATGCGCACGATCTGTTGTCAAATTTGTTTTTATAGATCGCAACGTATGTGTGGGAACAGACGCAGCCCTTGCTGTGATGACTGCTCTAAAATCCAGCTTCTGTTGTAATTGCAAATGACATCTAATCACTGTTCTCCACCTCCTCTCAACAGCAAATCAGCAGCCACCAGGAGCAGTTCATCCAGATGCTCAACGAACCTGCCCAGGAGGCAGGGCAGGGTGGTGGTGGTGGTGGTGGCGGGGGCGTGGCAGAAGCTGGGGGCGGCCACATGAACTACATCCAGGTCACACCCCAGGAAAAGGAAGCCATTGAGAGGGTGAGGGACTTCAGTACAAACTGTTCATGTAGATTGTCAATTTATTTAAATAATAATATTCTAAGTAAACTTTATGGCACATGAATGAAATAATCTGACAAAATGGTTATTAGTAAATTTGTTAATTGTCAAGTAACTGGGTGGTAGTAGCCTAGTGGGTAACACACTCGCCTATGAACCAGAAGACCCAGGTTCAAATCCCACTTACTACCATTGTGTCCCTGAGCAAGACACTTAACCCTTAATTGCTCCAGAGGGACTGTCCCTGTAACTACTAATTGTAAGTCACTCTGGATAAGGGTGTCAGATAATGCAGTAAATGTAAAAACGGATTAAAATGATGTAATCTTGCTTTATGTTGAGTTCAGTGTAAAATTGTGCATCATTTTGAACATTATAGACTTTTGTTTGTTTGTAAGGCCTTTTGTAGTGAGACGTAACCCCTTTTTTCTGTTTCTCTTCTTCAGCTAAAAGCCTTAGGATTCCCAGAAGGACTTGTTATACAGGCGTACTTTGCCTGCGAGAAGAACGAGAACTTGGCCGCAAACTTCCTTTTACAACAGAACTTTGACGATGATTAAAGGGAGACAGTCATTCTATGTTTTCTCCTCTCCCCCAATTGATCATATTGGAAAGAAAGAAAAAAAATGGGCCATTGTGCATTTCCTAAATTTTACTACAGTGCATCTGCTTGGTAACACTGGATCATCATCGTCTGTATGCAAGAGCTGAGCTGTTCTCTGATTTCCACCCCAATAAGTAAAAGCCAATCTGCTTCATCTGATATCAACTGTGTGCTACTTGTTTCTCTTTTTTTTTTATTTTTTTTTTTATTATTATTACAACGCAAAGACAAACAAAGAAAGGATGCTGAATACTCGTTTCATGGGTTGATTGAGTTTGTTCTTCCCTGTTGTTTGGGGGAAGGCTTAATTTCTAATATCTAACAACAACTTTCTGTATTGGTTTTTATTTTTTCTTTGTTCCCTTATTTCCCCTCTTGATTGACTAGTATAGGGATCCCAAATTACAACAGCTGCAGTTTTAAATGACAGTAAAGATTTTAAACAAGCTACACGTGTTACATTACACTTTTTCTGTTTTTTTTTTTTTTTTTTTTCCTGTTTGTTCAAAGCCTCACTTTATGTGTAGTGCATGCAATTACAGTAAGAGAACTGCAACTCATTTTAGGTAAATACATAAAAAGGCATGTATATGGCTGGCATAGTTGGTATTAGTGTTGACAGTTACTATCACTACAATTTACTGTCATTTTTACAGAGAAAATAAAACTTTTCAACATAAAATAAATAGTGCAACATGTATTTTTTAAGCACAGCAAGTAATGCACTGAATTAATATGGATTAACGTTAATAGTTATCACTTTTCTCGCACACACATTTTAAAACGTGACATTTTCTGCAATTTTAGCACCTCAGCCCCTATACCTTGTACTTATTGTAGTGGTTCTCAAGAAAATCCATAAAAGTCTGCATTTAAAGGTGCTGTGGTATTTGATGAAATGAAACATAGCACCACTTACTTGGTCACCAGTAAAAATATTACTGAAATATTATATACTTTTTCAAGAAGCTCTGTGTATTTACATTTTTGGAAGGAAAAAAAATTAAGACCACTCAATTCATCATTGCCTCAGTTATCCGTATCACAGGAAACAGAAATAAATATGTACTCTGATATTAAATTAGTCGAGTTTGTGAGGAAACAATTTCATTTCTTTCTTTCGGCAGTAGGGGGCAGTTTGGACTAAATGAAGGTACATGGCAGCCACGCAGAGGGAATATCCTCACAAGCAGCAATTTCCACGCACTTCATGGACTAAAGGGCCTTGTTGTGTATGTACAAATAAGATGCTGCTTACGACATTAACACTCTTTACACTGTGCCGCAGTTCTCTTTTGCTTGTTCAGGCTGTTTCTTTAACAAACTTGGTAATTGGCAATTAAAAAAGATCTAACGTTATAACGAAACCAGGATGGATAATGGCAGCACCGACTTGTACAGGTTTAAAAAAAAAAAAAAAAAAGCTTTTTAATAAGCCAATACTGGCAGGACAAGAAAAGGAGAGAAAGCGGGCTAATGGAATCTCCCTCTGAGTGACCTCGGTTGTGTTTGATGCTGCTGGGCTGGTCTCCTTAAGAGAAATGCCTATTTAAAGTTTTGTATGGCGAGCAGTTAAAGCCAGATATTGTGTCGCTGCTGAAAGCCAGCGGTTTGGCTTACCTTGCAATTATTCTCCGTGACAGGTGAAAAGGCGACACCATGGAAACGGGACATGTTAGAAGCGCATTCTTCGAACATCTTTTTGGAGAGGAAACCTTGTCCTGTTTTTGCCTCAGGACCTAACGGCTATTATTAGAACCCGTTTAATTGTGTGAACTTCCTGACGCCTTTTTTCTTAATTGGAAATGCCTCTTATTGGCAAAAGGTAAAATGAAACGTGTGTTGCTGAAATTCCCTTCTTTTTTTTCTTTTTTTTTTGTACAGTAAGTTCACGTCAACGTCGTGCAACGTCCATCATTGAGTTGACAATGAGCTCATCGTTGTGGCTTGTGTCACCGTTTTAATCGCTTTAAACGTATAACGGATACAGTCGACTGCTCCTTCTTCACAAACAATGACCAAGAAGCTGCAGGCAAAAGGTAAAGCGATAAAGCAATCGGACTGGGCCGGAGCGTGGCCACGCACAAGGAAAGATAGTACGTGGGGGGGGGGATGGAGAGGCCAGGGCAAAGTAACTCAATATATAAAGGTTTGTTTTTATTTTGTTTATACAATTTTGTAATAATACATAACAATAAAAAAAAAACTTTTATTTACAACTATACAAAATGCGATTATATTACATTATTTGCCTATAAACAAAAAGCCTTTGTTCAGAGTCTCTTTTTTTTTTTTTTTTCCTCGTTTTTTTTCATCCTTTTCTTTTTTAAATTTCTTTTTTACAAAAATATGCATGTTTTAGTCATCAAAATTATTGCACTTTTTCAGCCACAGTGCACTGAAGATTGCCATCACCGTTCGGAAGCCGAGTATTCACCTGATTGAAGACTAGATGTGGAAGAAAGGTCCCCAAGAAAGTCACAGACAATCGTATGGCACTTTTTCTGTCTCTCTCTCTCTTTTTTTTTTCTTTCCCTAAAAACATTTTGCTTAAATCTGTTCTCCTCTTTGGTACCTTGTTAGAAACACTTTTGAGTCACTGAGCACCAACATAAGTTATTCTTAATGGCTTTGAAAAGGAATATAAAAATAAAGGTATATAAGAAACAGTAGATTGAACAGTGTTCTCGTTCTCTCGGAATACAAATGGAATGTTGCGGATTAAAGGCCTCGCTTCGCTGCTGTCCTTTCTTCATGGTTCCTTTTTTGATTCCCTGATACTTTTACTTATTTCCAGTCATACTTTGGCACTTGGTCCTCCAAGTTTTGTCAGATGAAATGCTGCGAATTCCAGTCCAGTCCCAGGGCGACGAGAAGGATCTGAGGGAGTCGTGTTGTATCACCAATGACGACGACAGATAACAACCGTGAAGCAGAACGACAAACTAAAAAAATATCTACTCTTCAGTTCGGACCCTGGCGGGCTCTCGCTGCCGTGGACAACACAGCTTGTCGTGGAGATTCTCTCGTCAGGTGTTGTCGTGGTTTGTCCCACTGGTCTCACAAGTGTCGCTTCATGTGCAGGGCGAGGTGGTCCGACCTGGAGAAGGCCCGGTCGCACTTCTGGCACTGGAACGGCCGGTGGCCCGTGTGCTTCCTGTAGTGCCTGGTGAGTTCGTCTGAACGGGCGAACTTCCAGCCGCAGCCCTCCCAGTCGCAGTGGTACGGCTTCTCTCCTATACAAGCGACAGACAGACAGACAGACAGACAGACCGACCCCCCTCTCGTGAAAAAAGTGGAACGTGCCGCTGCCCGTTGACACGCACGCGCATGAACAGGCCCGTCCGGTCTCGGAGCAGATGAAAGGGGAAGCTAATCAGCCCTCGCCGCCATTTTTATTTGAACAGGGATCAAATGGCCATTGGTGACACCTGCCAACCGGCCGCCCTCGCCCGCAACTTCACCGTATTGAAACAGACGGGTCGCTTTGGCCTGCTGTTGGGGGCGTGGCTGTGATTAAAGGCCTTGTAGTACGACAGGATAAAATCCCACCAACTTCTACGGGAACAGAAATTGGCGACTAATGGAAGGTTTTTTTTTTTTGCTAGACAGCACCACTGAGCCTGAGCGGTTACGGTTACAGGACGGCCGGGAAGATGGCCGTTTAGAGGAACGTACCTGTGTGCGTTCGGTGATGGGCCTTGAGGTGCGAGCTCTTGGTGTAGGTTTTGCCGCAGCCGGCATAGTCGCAGGTGTGCGTGGCGATCCGCTTGCGAGGCCAGGAGCGGCGGCCGCGTTTGGGTTTGGGCTCCTCCGGCAAACACTCGCCCGCCGACATGAGCTCTAGAGGTGAAGAGGGGGTGGGGGTGGGGGGTGAGCACGGTCTCGGCCGGCAAGGCGGGAACGTGCGGAGATCGAACTGACCTTGGTACTGCAGGGACTGAGGCTGAGGGAAGGGAGGGAAGCCCGGCGACGGGTGGTAGCCCTGCGGCAGAGACAGCTGGGGGTGGCCTAACACCTGAGCAGTAGGGTGGTGGTCCTCCGGGGTCAGGGACACTGAGGTGTGGCTCACCCCGCCCAAGGGACGCCCCCCGGGGTACGGGTGGGCCTCGTGGATGGGCCTCTGGCTTGTCCCTGGCCTGGAGTTGACCCCTAGCTGGACGCCGTCCATAGGCCGGGTCATGGTGCACGTCCTGGGGTTCTCCTGTTTAATCCGAGGGCACACGAAGGCCAAGGACGGGTCTGTGACCACGCCGGCTTTACCGACGTTCACATTGTGACTGCAGTCCTCCACGTCCATAGTGGTCTTAACCACAAACTTCCCGTGGAGGCTGGTGGGTGGCAGGTAAGCAGGGTCCAGCTCTGGCCTCATCAGCTCGGCCACGAAGCCCCCGGAGGGGGACACATCGTTGATGTCGGGGATGTACATCAAGTCGCCGGCGGCGCCGTGGGAGGACGGGAAGTAGGATTCGGGGGACGGTGAAAGGGTCCTGGAGCCGCCGGCCATCTCCTGCAGCTGCTGCTGCAGCTGCTGCTGCTGAATCAAGGTGTTGGACAGGATGAAGTCGTAATCCAGATCCAGGTCTTCCGGCTCTTTCTTGGCCATGTCGGGGGAGAATTCCTGGTCAGGGCAGCTCCCACCTGTTGACATGCACTGTCTCTTCAGGTGGGACAACTCTTCTTTCCACCTCTTGGCAGAGAGGAGAAAAATACAATCTGGTTAAGATAAACAGAATGGTCGTGAGCCATTAATGACACGCGGGTCACATGGAAACTGTTGATCTGTGTTCTGCTCTACATGTCCTCCGACAGGAGCCACACCTCCAATTTGTGGAGGCGCTCCAGGATTCATCGCGAGTACCAGTGCAGGTAATAAGAAGGCCGGAGGACGGGACTCACCAGACCGGCGGATCCCGCGGGCTTGTTCTTGACAGCGGCGCTGGCGGCGAACGTGGAGATGGAGGGCAGCAGCGTTCCGCTCAGTGCCATGTCGAAATCGCCGGGTGGCTGCCTGCAGCAGAGCGGAGGGAGGGAGGGAGAGCTCCGTAAAAAAATTATTATTATTGTTATTATTTTATTGTTAGACGAAAGACGCCGCGGTCCGCGCACGCACCTCATCCACGGAAGCTTGACAGCCGTCCTCCCGGGATATAAAAAAAAAAAAAAAAACCCGCACACACGGCAGCGTCGACCGGACGCGCCGGGTCCCCGTGCGTCCTCGGTGGCTTTATCGCGCCTCGCTGTCCCGCTCCCGACTCGCGTCCGCCACGGCGAGCGCGACCTTATTGATGCGCATTGACGAGGGGCGGAGGAGGGGGAGAGGCGACACGCGGGGATTCCCTCCTCTCTCTCTCTCTCTCTCTCTCTCTCTCTCTCTCTCCGCGCCCCGGATCGCGCTGCTCGACGCTGCGGAGTGACGGCGCTGCTCGGCTGGCTGCGCTCCTACTTTAAATCACCGGAGGACACGCCCCTCCTGTTGCGCGGCAACGGCGGGGCGCGAGGGAGAGGCAGCGCTCTGTTTGTTTGTGTCCTTATTCATGGCAACAGAATGTCGGCGCGCTGTTTGCCCCCTCTCTCTCTCTCTCTCTCTCCCTCTCTCTCTCTGTATCTCTCTCTCTGTATCTCCCCCTCTCTCTCTCCCTCTCTGTGTCTCCCTCTCTCTGTCTCTGGGTGTCTCTCCCCCTCTCTCTCTCTCTCTCTCTGTGTGTGTGTGTGTGTGTCTCTCTCTCTCTCTCTCTCTCTCTCTGTGTGTGTGTGTCTCTCTCT